>NW_022681465.1:62930094-63008103 GCF_009764315.1 Trachypithecus francoisi
ATCCTGAGACAAAAACTGAAAAGAAGATTTCTGTGAAACTGCTTTGTGTTAGATATACTTTTTCATCTCGCATAGTTAAAACTTTAATTATATTACGCAGTTTGGAAATCCGTCACCCACAGATCCGCAAAGGGACATTCGGGAGCACATTCAGGTCTATGGTGAAAGAGGAGATATCTTCAGATAAAAACTGGATAGAAGCTTTCTGAGAAACTACTTTGTGATGGATGCATTCCACTTAGGGAGTTATACGTCGCTTCTCAAAAGGCAGTGTTTGAACACTGTTCCTGTGAAACCGAAAAAGTGATATTTCAGAACGCATTGAGGTCTATGGCGAATAGTCAAGTATACTGAAATAAAATCGAGGAAGAAGCGTTCCAAGAATCTGCTCTCTGATATGCGCATTCACTTCACAGAGTTAGTGCTTACTCTATCTTGCCCAGTTTCGAAACTCTGTCTTTGAGGAATGTGAAGGGATATTTAGTGACGCCTGGAGGCTTCTGGTGAGCGAGGAAACGTCTTCCAATGAAACCTGCAGAGAAATGTTCTGAGCAACTGCTTTGAGATGTCTGTATTCGTCGCCTAGAGTTAAAGCATTCTTTCGAATGAGCAGCTTGAAATCACTGTTTTTGTGGAATCTGAGGAAGGACATTTGGAAACGATCCTTAGAATATGGAGAAAGAAATATCCTCAGGTAAAAACCAGAAGGAAGCTTTCTGTGAAACTGCTCTGTGTCACCTTAATTCCTCTCACTCAGATTAGCCTCTCTTTTCATTGAGCAGTTTTCTATCCCTGTGTTTGTTTAAGATGTGATGGGATATTCGGGAGCACATTGAGGCTAACAGTGAAAAAGGCAATATGTTCAGACCGAAACTGGAGAGAAGGTTTCCGAGGAACTGCTTTGTGACGTGTGCATTCCAGTCACCGTGTTATACCTCTCTTCTCATACAGCATCGGGGAAACCCTTTTGGAGGAACAGGTACCAAGTAATATTTGGGAGCATGTTGATGCTGATTGTGAAAACAGAAATAGCCTCAGACAAAACTTGAAAGAAAGTTTCTAGGAAACTATTCTGTGATATCTGTAATCATCTCACGTAGATAAAGCTTTCTTTACATTACACAGCTTGGAAACTGTCATGGACGGATCCATGAAGGGACATTCAGGAGCTCTGTGTCACATGAATTCCTCTCACACAGATAAGCTTCTCTTTTCACTAAGCTGTATCATGTGATATTTGGGATCACATTCGGGCCTATGGTGAAATAGGAAATATAGTCAGATAAAAAATGGAGAGAAGCTTTCTGAGAAACTGCTTGGTGATGTGCACATTCTACTCAGGGAGTTATTACTTTCTTCTCATAAGGCACAGTTTGAACACTGTCCATGTAAAACGAAAAGAGTGATATTTGGAGCACATTGAAGACTATGGCAAAAAGTGAAATGTCGTCCAATAAAAAACACAGAGAAGCACTCGAAAAAACTGCTCTCTGACAGATCCATACTTTTCACAGTGTTAAAACTTACTCTACATTTCCCAGTTTGAAAGGCAGTGTATGAGGGTTCTGCGAAGGGATAGTAAGTGGTGACCGGAGGCCTGTGTGAGGCAAGGAAATGTCTTCCAACGAAAAACGGAGAGATGCATTCAG
This sequence comes from Trachypithecus francoisi, assembly GCF_009764315.1. Taxonomy (NCBI): domain Eukaryota; kingdom Metazoa; phylum Chordata; class Mammalia; order Primates; family Cercopithecidae; genus Trachypithecus; species Trachypithecus francoisi. The sequence goes on from NW_022681465.1 coordinate 62,931,744, forward strand.
AGCAGCTCTTTTGTGATGTTAGTATTCATCTCATAGCGTTAAATCATTCTTTGGATTGAGCAGTTTGAAATCCCTGTTTCTGTGGAATCTGAGAAAGGACATTTGGAAACGCTCTTTAGAATATCCTGAAAAAGAAATAACCTCAGAGAGAACCAGAAGGAAGCTTTCGGTGATCCTGCTCTGTGTCACGTGAATTCCGCTCACACAGTTAAGCTTCTCTTTTCGGAGCACCTTGAAGACTATGGCAAAAAGTGAAATATTGTTCAATAAAAAACAGAAAGAAGCACTCAGAGAAACTGCTCTCTGACATGTCCATTCTTTTCACAGGGTTAAAGCTTACTCTACATTTCCCAGTTCGAAAGCTGGTCTTTGAAGTTTCTGTGAAGGGATAGTAAGTGGCGACTGGAGGCCTGTGTGAGACAAGGAAAAGTCTACCATCAAGAATCAGAGAGAAGCTTTCTGCGCCACTCTTTTGTGATGTTTGTATTCATCTCACAGAATTAAATCATTTTTTGGATTGAGCATTTTGAAATCACAGTTTCTGTGGAATCTGAGATAGGACATTTGGAAACGCTCTTTAGAATATCCTGAAAAAGAAATAACCTCAGATAGAACCAGAAGGAAGCTTTCTGTGAACCTGCTCTGTGTCACGTGAATTCCGCTCACACAGTTAAGCTTCTCTTTTCATTGAGCTGTATCATAACACTGTTTTGGCTTAGTCTGTGAAGGGATACTTTCGAGGGCTTTGAGGCTTACGGTGAGAAAGGAAATGTCTTCATAGAGAAACTGGAGAGAAGCTACATGAGAAGCTGCTTTGTGACGTGTGCATTCCACTCACAGAAATATACCTTTCTTCTGGTGTTTTAGACATGAAGTCCTTGCCCATGCCTATGTCCTGAATGACACTACCTAGGTTTTCTTCTAAGGTTTTCATGGTATTAGGTCTAACATTTAAGTGTCTAATCCATCTTGAATTAATTTTCATATAAGGAGAAAGGAAAGGATCCATTTTCAGCTTTCTACTTATGGCTAGCCAATTTTCCCAGCACCATTTATTAATTAGAGAATCCTTTCCCCATTTCTTGTTTCTCTCAGGCTTATCAAAGATCAGACGGCTGTAGTTGTGTGTTATTATTTCTGAGGACTCTGTTCTGTTCCAATGGTCTATATCTCTGTTTTGGTACCAGTACCATGCTGTTTTGGTTACTGTAGCCTTGTAGTATAGTTTGAAGTCTGGTAGCGTGATGCCTCCGGCCTTGTTCTAAATCATGCTGCTATAAAGACACATGCACACGTATGTTTATTGCGGCACTATTCACAATAGCAAAGACTTGGAATCAACCCAAATGTCCATCAGTGACAGACTGAATTAGGAAAATGTGGCACATATACACCATGGAACACTATGCAGCCATAAAAAGGATGAGTTTGCATCCTTTGTAGGGACATGGATGCAGGTGGAAACCATCATTCTTAGCAAACTATCACAAGAACAGAAAACCAAACACCGCATGTTCTCACTCATACGTGGGAAGTGAAGAATGAGATCACTTGGACTCGGGAAGGGGAACATCACACATCGGGGCCTATCATGGGGAGGTGGTTGGGGGGAGGGATTTCATTGGGAGTTATACCTGATAAAAATGACAAATTGATGGGTGCTGACGAGTTGATTGGTGAAACACAGCAACGTGGCACAGGTATACATATGTAACAAACCTACACGTTGTGCACATGTGCCCTAGAACTTAATGTGAAATAATAAAAAAAAAGAAAAAAATATATACCTTTCTTCTTCTAAAGGATTCCAGAATCCCTTTTGGAGAAAAAGCTACCAAGAGATATTCAGGAGTATAGCGATGACTATGGTGAAAAAGGAAATATCCTCAGACAAAAACTGAAAAGAAGATCTCTGTGAAACTGCTTTGTGTTAGATATAATTATTCATCTCGCATAGTAAAAACTTTAATTATATTACGCAGTTTGGAAACTCCAACATGCACAGATCCGTGAAGGGACATTCGGGAGCACGTTCAGGACTACGGTGAAAGAGGAGATATCTTCAGATAAAAATTGAGAAACTACTTTGTGATGTATGCATTCCACTGAGGGTGTTATACCTCTTTTCTCACAAGGCAGTGTTTGAACTCTGTTCCTGTGAAACCGAAAAAGTGATATTTTGGAACACATTGAGGACTATGGAGAATAGTGAAATATACTGAAATAAAATCGAGGAAGAAGCTTTCCAAGAATCTGCTCTCTGATATGTGAATTCACTTCACAGGGTTAATGCTTACTCTATGTTGCCCAGTTTCAAAACTCTGTCTTTCAAGAATCTGGGAAGGGATATTTAGTGACGCCTGGAGGCTTGTGGTGAGCGAGGAAACCTCTTCCAATGAAACCTGCAGAGAAACGTTCTGAGGAACTGCTTTGCGATGTGTGTATTCGTCTCATAGAGATAAACCATTCTTTGGATTGAGCAGCTTGAACTCACTGTTTTTGTGGAATCTGAGGAAGGACATTTGGGAACGATCCTTAGAATATGGAGAAAGAAATATCCTGAGGTGAAATCCAGAAGGAAGCTTTCTGTGAAACTGCTCTGTGTCATCTTAATTCCACTCACTCAGATAAGCCTCTCTTTTCATTGAGCACTTTTCGAGCCCTGTGTATGTTTAGCGTGTAATGGGATATTCGGGAGCACTTTGAGGCTAATTGTAAATAAGAAAATATGTTCAGACCGATACTGGAGAGAAGGTTTCCGAGGAACGGCTTTGTGATGTGTGCATTCCAGTCACAGTGTTGTACCTCCCTTCTCATACAGCGTCGGGGCAACCCTTGTGGAGAAACAGGTACCAAGTGATATTCGGGAGCATGTTGATGCCGATGGTGAAAAGGGAAATAGCCTCAGACAAAAACTGGAAAGAAGCTTTGTAGGAAACTACTCTGTGATATGAGTAATCATCTCACATAGATAAAGCTTTCTTTACATTACACAGCTTGGAAACTGTCATGGACGGATCCATGAAGGGACCTTCAGGAGCACATTCTGGACTCTGGTGAAAAAGGAAATATCTTCAGATAAAAACTGGAAAGAAGCTTTCTGTGAATCTGCTTTTGCTATTTTTATTCATCTCAAATAGATGAAGCTTTCTTTACATTATGCAGCTTGGAAACTCCTTCGTGGTTGGATCCGCGAAGGGATATTTTGGATCACAATCCGGCCTATGGTGAAATAGGAAATATAGTCTGGTAAAGAGTGGAGAGAAGCTTTCTGAGAAACTGCTTGGTGATCTGTGCATTCCACTCAGGGAGTTATAACTTTCTTCTCATAAGGCACAGTTTGGACACTGTTCCTGTAAAACCAAAAGAGTGATATTTGGAGCTCATTGAAGACTATGGCAAAAAGTGAAATGTCATCCAATGAAAAACAGAAAGAAGCACACGAAGAAACTGTTCTCTGACATGTCCATTCTTTTCACAGTGTTAAAGCTTACTCTGCATTTCCCAGTTTGAAATTCTGTCTTTGAGGGTTCTGTGAAGCCACAATATGTGGCGATCGGAGGCCTGTGTGAGGCAAGGAAAGGTCGTAAATCGAAAATCATAGAGAAGCTTTCTGCACAACTCTTTTGTGATGTTTGTATTCATCTCATAGAGTTAAATCATTGTTTGGATTGAGCAGTTTGAAATCACTGTTCCTGTGGAATCTGAGAAAGGACACTTGGAAATGCTCTTTAGAATATCCTGAAAAGAAATAACCTCGGAGAGAAACCAGAAGGAAGCTTTGTGTGAAACTGCCCTGTGTCACGTGAATCTCGCTCACGCATTTAAGCTTCTCTTTTCATTGAGTTATATCATAACATTGTTTTTGTTTAGTCTGCGTAGGGATATTCTTGAGGGCTTTGACGCTAATGGTGAGAAATGACACGTCTTCAGATGGAAAATGGAGAGAAGTTTTCAGAGCAACTGCTTTGTGACGGGTGCATTCCACTCACAGAAATATCCTTTCTTCTCCTAGAGGATTCCGGAATCCCTTTTGGAGAAAAAGCTACCAAGAGATATTCGGGAGTATAGCGATGACTATGGTGAAAAAGGAAATATCCTCAGACAAAAACTGAAAAGAAGATTTCTGTGAAACTGCTTTGTGTTAGATACATTTATTCATCTCGCATAGTTAAAACTTTAATTATATTACGCAGTTTGGAAACTCCGTCATACACAGATCTGCAAAGGGACATTCGGGAGCACATTCAGGCCTACGGTGAAAGAGGAGATATTTTCAGATAAAAACTGGATAGAAGCTTTCTGAGAAACTACTTTGTGATGTATGCATTCCACTCAGGGAGTTATACCTCTTTTCTCACAAGGCAGTGTTTGAACACTGTTCCTGTGAAACCAAAAATGTGATATTTCGGAATGCCTTGAGGACTATGGCAATTAGTGAAATATACTGAAATAAAATCGAGGAAGAAGCGTTCCAAGAATCTGCTCTCTGATATGTGCATTCACTTCACAGAGTTAATGCTTACTCTATGTTTCCCAGTTTCGAATTTCTGTCTTTGAAGAATCTGTGAAGGGATATTTAGTGACGCATGGAGGCTTGCGGCGAGCGAGGAAATGTCTTCCGATGAAACCTGCAGTGGAAAGTTCTGAGCAACTGCTTTGCAATGTGTGTATTCGTCTCATAGAGTTAAACCGTTCTTTGGATTGAGCAGCTTGAAATCACTTTTTTTGTGTAATCTGAGGAAGGACATTCGGGAATGATCCTTAGATTATGGAGAAAGAAATATCCTCAGGAAAAATCCTTTAGGAAGCTTTCTGTGAAACTGCTATGTGTCGTCTTAATTCCTCTCACTCAGTTAAGCCTCTGTTTTCATTGAGCCATTTTCTAACCCTGTGTATGTTTAGCGTGTGATGGGATATTCGGGAGCACTTTGAGGCTTATGGTGAAAAAGGAAATATGTTCAGAGCGAAACTGGAGAGAAGCTTTCGGAGGAACTGCTTTGTGACGTGTGCATTCCAGTCACTGTGTTATACCTCTCATCTGATTCAGCGTTTGGGAAACCCTTGTGGAGAAACAGGTACCCAGTGATATTCGGGAGCATGTTGATGCCGATGGTGAAAAGGGAAATAGCCTCAAACCAAAACTGGAAGGATGCTTTCTAGGAAACTACTCTGTGATATGTGTAAGCATCTCACATAGATAAAGCTTTCTTTACATTACGCAGCTTGGAAATTGTCATGGACAGATCCACGAAGGGACCTTTGGAGCAGATTCGGGACTGTGGTGAAAAAGGAAATAACTTCAGATAAAAACTGGAAAGAAGCTTTCTGTGAATCTGCTTTTGCTATGTTTATTCATCTCAGATAGATGAAGCTTTCTTTACATTACACAGCTTCGAAACTCCCTCGTGGATGGAACCACGAAGGGATATTGGTATCACATTCGGGCCCAGGGTGAAATAGGAAATATAGTCAGATAAACACGAGAGAGAAGCTTTCTGTGAAACTGCTTGGTGATGTGAGCATTTTAATCAGGGAGTTATAACTTTCTTCACATAAGGCACAGTTTAAACACAGTTCCTGTAAAACCAAAACAGTGATATTCAGAGCACATTGAAGACTATGGCAAAAAGTGAAATGTCATCTAATGCTAAACAGAAAGAAGCACTCGCAGAAACTGCTGTCTGACATGTCGATTCCTTTCACAGGGTTAAAGCTTCCTCTACATTTCCCAGTTTGAAAGTCGGTCTTTGAGGGTTCTGCAAAGGGATAGTAAGTGTCGACTGGAGGCCTGTGTGAGGCAAGGAAATGTCTTAAATCGAAAATTGGGGGGAAGCTTTCTTCGCAACTCTTCTGTGATGTTTGTATTCATCTCATAGAGTCAAATCATTGTTTGGATTGAGCAGTTTGAAATCACTATTTCTCTGGAATATGAGAAAGGACATTTGGAAACGCTCTTTAGAATATCCTGAAAACGAAATAACCTCAGAGAGAAACTAGAAGGAAGCTTTGTGAGAAACTGCTCTGTGTCACGTGAGTTCCGCTCACCCCTTTAAGCTTCTCTTTTCATTGAGCTGTATCATAAAACTGTTTTTGTTTAGTCTGCGAAGGAATAGTCTGGAGGGTTTTTAGGCTTATGGTGAGAAAGGGAACGTCTTCAGATAGACACTGGAGAGAAGCTTTCTGAGGAGATGCTTTGTGACGTTTGCATTCCACTCACAGAAATATACCTTTCTTCTCCTAAAGGATTCCGGAATCCCTTTTGGAGAAAGAGCTACCAAGAGATATTCAGGAGTATAGTGATGACTATGGTGAAAAAGGAAATATCCTCAGACAAAAACTGGAAAGAACATTTCTGTGAAACTGCTTTGTGTTAGATATATTTATTCATCTTGCATAGTTAAAACTTGTGTTATATTATGCAGTTTGGAAACTCCGTAATGCACAGAACATGAAGGGACATTCGGGAGCACATTCAGGCCTACGGTGAAAGAGGAGATATCTTCAGATAAAAACTGGATAGAGGGCGGAGCAAGATGGCCGAATAGGAACAGCTCCAGTCTCCAACTCCCAGCGCGAGTAACACAGAAGACCGGTGATTTCTGCATTTTCAACTGAGGTACTGGGGTCATCTCTCTAGGGAGTGCCGGACAATCGGTGCGGGTCAGCTGCTGCAGCCTGACCAGTGTGAGCTGAAGCAGGGCGAGGCATCGCCTCACCTGGAAGCGCAAGGGGGAAGGAAATCCGTTTTCCTAGCCAGGGGAACTGAGACACATAACACCTGGAAAATCGCGTAACTCCCACCCCAATACTGCGCTTTAAGGAAACAGGCACACCAGGAGAATATATCCCACACCTGGCCGGGAGGGTCCCACGCCCACGGAGCCTCCCTCACTGCTAACACAGCCCTCTGCGGCGATCTATCCGCAAGGCAGCAGCGAGGCTGGGGGAGGGGCGCCTGCCATTGCTGAGGCTTAAGTAGGTAAACAAAGCCGCTGGGAAGCTCGAACTGGGTGGAGCTCACAGCAGCTCAAGGAAACCTGCCTGTCTCTGTAGACTCCACCTCTGGGGACAGCCCACAGCTGAGGTCCAATAGGGAAAGCAGCGGGGGCGGTGCAGAGGCGAACGACTCTGTCTGACAGCTTTGGGGAGAGCCGTGGATCTCCCAACGCGGAGGTTGAGATCCGAGAACGGACAGACTGCCTGCTCAGGTGGGTCCCTGACCCCTGAGTAGCCTAGCTGGGAGACATCCCCCACTAGGGGCAGTCTGACACCCCACACCTCACAGGGTGGAGTCATCCCTGAGAGGAAACTTCCAAAGGAAGAATCAGACAGGTACACTCGCTGCTCAGCAATATTCTATCTTTGGCAATCTCTGCTGCTGATACCCAGGCAAACAGGGTCTGGAGTGGACCTCAAGCAATCTCCAACAGACCAACAGACAGTCCTTCTGACTGTCAGACGGAAAACTATCAAACAGGAAGGACACCTATACCAAAACCCCATCAGTACGTCACCATCATCAAAGACCAGAGGCAGATAAAACCACAAAGATGGGGAAAAAGCAGGGCAGAAAAGCTGGAAATTCAAAAATAAGAGCGCATCTCCCCCTGCAAAGGAGCGCAGCCCATCGCCAGCAACGGATCAAAGCTGGTCAGAGAATGACTTTGACGAGATGAGAGAAGAAGGCTTCAGTCCATCAAACTTCTCAGAGCTAAAGGAGGAATTACGTACCCAGCGCAAAGAAACTAAAAATCTTGAAAAAAAGTGGAAGAATTGACAGCTAGACTAATTAATGCAGAGAAGATCATAAACGAAATGACAGAGATGAAAACCATGACACGAGAAATACGTGACAAGTGCACAAGCTTCAGTAACCGACTCGATCAACTGGAAGAAAGAGTATCAGCGATTGAGGATCAAATGAATGAAATGAAGCGAGAAGAGAAACCAAAAGAAAAAAGAAGAAAAAGAAATGAACAAAGCCTGCAAGGAGTATGGGATTATGTAAAAAGACCAAATCTACGTCTGATTGGGGTGCCTGAAAGTGAGGGGGAAAATGGAACCAAGTTGGAAAACACTCTTCAGGATATCATCCAGGAGAACTTCCCCAACCTAGTAGGGCAGGCCAACATTCAAATTCAGGAAATACAGAGAACGCCACAAAGATACTCCTCCGAAGAGCAACTCCAAGACACATAATTGCCAGATTCACCAAAGTTGAAATGAAGGAAAAAATCTTAAGGGCAGCCAGAGAGAAAGGTCAGGTTACCCACAAAGGGAAGCCCATCAGACTAACAGCAGATCTCTCGGCAGAAACTCTACAAGCCAGAAGAGAGTGGGGGCCAATATTCAACGTTCTTAAAGAAAAGAATTTTCAACCCAGAATTTCATATCCAGCCAAACTAAGTTTCATCAGTGAAGGAGAAATAAAATCCTTTACAGATAAGCAAATGCTTAGAGATTTTGTCACCACCAGGCCTGCCTTACAAGAGACCCTGAAGGAAGCCCTAAACATGGAAAGGAACAACCGGTACCAGCCATTGCAAAAACATGCCAAAATGTAAAGACCATCGAGGCTAGGAAGAAACTGCATCAACTAATGAGCAAAATAACCAGTTAATATCATAATGACAGGATCAAGTTCACACATAACAATATTAACCTTAAATGTCAATGGACTAAATGCTCCAATTAAAAGACACAGACTGGCAAACTGGATAAAGAGTCAAGACCCATCAGTCTGCTGTATTCAGGAGACCCATCTCACATGCAGAGACATACATAGGCTCAAAATAAAGGGATGGAGAAAGATCTACCAAGCAAATGGAGAACAAAAAAAGCAGGGGTTGCAATCCTAGTCTCTGATAAAACAGACTTTAAACCATCAAAGATCAAAAGAGACAAAGAAGGCCATTACATCATGGTAAAGGGATCAATTCAACAGGAAGAGCTAACTCTCCTAAATATATATGCACCCAATACAGGAGCACCCAGATTCATCAAGCAAGTCCTTAGAGACCTACAAAGAGACTTAGACTCCCATACAATAATAATGGGAGATTTTAACACTCCACTGTCAACATTAGACAGATCAACGAGACAGAAAGTTAACAAGGATATCCAGGAATTGAACTCATCTCTGCACCAAGCGGACCTAATAGACATCTATAGAACTCTCCACCCCAAATCAACAGAATATACATTCTTCTCAGCACCACATCGCACTTATTCCAAAATTGACCACATAATTGGAAGTAAAGCACTCCTCAGCAAATGTACAAGAACAGAAATTATAACAAACTGTCTCTCAGACCACAGTGCAATCAAACTAGAACTCAGGACTAAGAAACTCAATCAAAACCGCTCAACTACATGGAAACTGAATAACCTGCTCCTGAATGACTACTGGGTACATAACGAAATGAAAGCAGAAATAAAGATGTTCTTTGAAAGCAATGAGAACAAAGATACAACATACCAGAATCTCTGGGACACATTTAAAGCAGTGTGTAGAGGGAAATTTATAGCACTAAATGCCCACAAGAGAAAGCAGGAAAGATCTAAAATTGACACTTTAACATCACAATGAAAAGAACTAGAGAGGCAAGAGCAAACACATTCAAAAGCTAGCAGAAGGCAAGAAATAACTAAGATCAGAGCAGAACTGAAGGAGATAGAGTCACAAAAAACCCTCCAAAAAATCAATGAATCCAGGAGTTGGTTTTTTGAAAAGATCAACAAAATTGACAGACCGCTAGCAAGACTAATAAAGAAGAAAAGAGAGAGGAATCAAATAGACGCAATAAAAAATGATAAAGGGGATATCACCACTGACCCCACAGAAATACAAACAACCATCAGAGAATACTATAAATGCCTCTACGCAAATCGACTAGAAAATCTAGAAGAAATGGATAATTTCCTGGACACTTACACTCTCCCAAGACTGAACCAGGAAGAAGTTGAATCCCTGAATAGACCAATAACAGGCTCTAAAATTGAGGCAACAATTAATAGCCTACCCACGAAAAAAAGTCCAGGACCAGATGGATTCACAGCTGAATTCTACCAGAGGTACAAGGAGGAGCTGGTACCATTCCTTCTGAAACTATTCCAATCAATAGAAAAAGAGGGAATCCTCCCTAACTCATTTTATGAGGCCAACATCATCCTGATACCAAAGCCTGGCAGAGACACAACAAAAAAAGAGAATTTTAGACCAATATCCCTGATGAACATCGATGCAAAAATTCTCAATAAAATACTGGCAAACCGGATTCAGCAGCACATCAAAAAGCTTATCCACCATGATCAAGTGGGCTTCATCCCTGGGATGCAAGGCTGGTTCAACATTCGCAAATCAATAAACGTAATCCAGCATATAAACAGAACCAAAGACAAGAACCACATGATTATCTCAATAGATGCAGAAAAGGCTTTTGACAAAATTCAACAGCCCTTTATGCTAAAAACGCTCAATAAATTCGGTATTGATGGAACGTACCTCAAAATAATAAGAGCTATTTACGACAAACCCACAGCTAATATCATACTGAATGGGCAAAAACTGGAAAAATTCCCTTTGAAAACTGGCACAAGACAGGGATGCCCTCTCTCACCACTCCTATTCAACATAGTGTTGGAAGTTCTGGCTAGGGCAATCAGGCAAGAGAAAGAAATCAAGGGTATCCAGTTAGGAAAAGAAGAAGTCAAATTGTCCCTGTTTGCAGATGACATGATTGTATATTTAGAAAACCCCATCGTCTCAGCCCAAAATCTCCTTAAGCTGATAAGCAACTTCAGCAAAGTCTCAGGATACAAAATTAATGTGCAAAAATCACAAGCATTCTTATACACCAGTAACAGACAAGCAGAGAGCCAAGTCAGGAATGAACTTCCATTCACAATTGCTTCAAAGAGAATCAAATACCTAGGAATCCAGCTTACAAGGGATGTAAAGGACCTCTTCAAGGAGAACTACAAACCACTGCTCAGTGAAATCAAAGAGGACACAAACAAATGGAAGAACATACCATGCTCATGGATAGGAAGAATCAATATCGTGAAAATGGCCATACTGCCCAAGGTTATTTATAGATTCAACGCCATCCCCATCAAGCTACCAATGAGTTTCTTCACAGAATTGGAAAAAACTGCTTTAAAGTTCATATGGAACCAAAAAAGAGCCCGCATTGCCAAGACAATCCTAGGTCAAAAGGACAAAGCTGGAGGCGTCACGCTACCTGACTTCAAACTATACTACAAGGCTACAGTAACCAAAACAGCATGGTACTGGTACCACAACAGAGAAATAGACCAGTGGAACAGAACAGAGTCCTCAGAAATAATACCACACATCTACAGCCATCTGATCTTTGACAAACCTGACAAAAACAATAAATGGGGAAAGGATTCCCTATTTAATAAATGGTGCTGGGAAAATTGGCTAGCCACAAGTAGAAAGCTGAAACTGGATCCTTTCCTTACCCCTTATACGAAAATTAATTCAAGATGGATTAGAGACTTACATGTTAGACCTAATACCATAAAAACCCTAGAAGAAAATCTAGGTAGTACCATTCAGGACATAGGCATGGGCAAGGACTTCATGTCTAAAACACCAAAAGCAACGGCAGCAAAAGCCAAAATTGACAAATGGGATCTCATTAAACTAAAGAGCTTTTGCACAGCAAAAGAAACTACCATCAGAGTGAACAGGCAACCTACAGAATGGGAGAAAATTTTTGCAACCTACTCATCTGACAAAGGGCTAATATCCAGAATCTACAAAGAACTCAAACAAATATACAAGAAAAAAACAAACAACCCCATCCAAAAGTGGGGAAAGGATATGAACAGACATTTCTCAAAAGAAGACATCCATACAGCCAACAGACACATGAAAAAATGCTCGTCATCACTCGCCATCAGAGAAATGCAAATCAAAACCACAATGAGATACCATCTCACACCACTTAGAATGGCAATCATTAAGAAGTCAGGAAACAATAGATGTTGGAGAGGATGTGGAGAAATAGGAACACTTTTACACTGTTGGTGGGATTGTAAACTAGTTCAACCATTATGGAAAACAGTATGGCGATTCCTCAAGGATCTAGAACTAGATGTACCATATGACCCAGCCATCCCACTACTGGGTATATACCCAAAGGATTATAAATTACTCTACTACAAAGACACATGCACACGTATGTTTATTGCGGCACTATTCACAATAGCAAAGACTTGGAATCAACCCAAATGTCCATCTGTGACAGACTGGATTAAGAAAATGTGGCACATATACACCATGGAATACTATGCAGCCATCAAAAAGGATGAGTTTGCGTCCTTTGTAGGGACATGGATGCAGCTGGAAACCATCATTCTTAGCAAACTATCACAAGAAGAGAAAACCAAACACCGCATGTTCTCACTCATAGGTGGGAACTGAACAATGAGATCACTTGGACTCGGGAAGGGGAACATCACACACTGGGGCCTATCATGGGGAGGGGGGAGGAGGGAGGGATTGCATTGGGGAGTTATACATGATATAAACGTTATGCACATGTACCCTAGAACTTAAGTATAATAAAAAATAAAAAAAATAAAAAAAATTAAAAAAATAAAAAAAAAGAAAATATCAAAAAAAAAAAAAAAAAAAAAACTGGATAGAAGCTTTCTGAGAAAACACTTTGTGATGTATGCATTCCACTCAGGGAGTTATACCTCTTTTCTCACAAGGCAGTGTTTGAACACTGTTCCTGTGAAACTGAAAATGTGATATTTCAGAACACCTTGAAAACTATGACAAGTAGTGAAATATACTGAAATAAAATCAACGAAGAAGCTTTCCAAGAATCTGCTCTCTGATATGTGCATTCTCTTCACAGAGTTAATGCTTACTCTATGTTGCCCAGGTTCGGAACTCTGTCTTTGAAGAATCTGTGAAGGCATATTTAGTGACGCTCGGAGGTTTGTGGTGAGTGAAGAAACGTCTTCCAATGAAACCTGCAGAGAAACGTTCTGAGCAACTGCTTTGTGATGTGTGTATTCGTCTCCTAGAGTTAAACCATTCTTTAGATTGAGCAGCTTGAAATCACTGTTTATGTGGAATAGGAAAAAGGACATTTGGGAATGATCCTAGGAAGATGGAGAAAGAAATATCCCCAGGTACATCCAGAAGGAAGCTTTCTATGAAACTGCTCTGGGTCGTCTTATTTCTTCTCACTCATATTAGCCTCTCTTTTCATTGAGCAGTTTTCTAACCCTGTGTATGTTTAGCATGTGATGGGATATTCGGGAGCACTTTGAGGCTAACGGTGAAAAAGGAAATATGTTCAGACTGAAACTGGAGAAAAGCTTTCCGGGGAGCTGTTTTGAGACGTGTGCTTTCCACTCACCATGTTACACCTCTCTTCTCATACAGCGTCAGGGAATCCCTTTGGAGAAACAGATACGAAGTGACATTCGGGAGCGTGTTGATGCTGATGGTGAAAAGGGAAAGAGCCTCAGACAAAAACTGGAAAGAAGCTTTCTAGGAAACTACTCTGTGATATCTGTAATCATCTCACATAGATAAAGCTTTGTTTAAACTACGCAGCATTTAAACTGTCATGGACAGATCCACAAAGGGACCTTGGGGAGCACATTCTGGACTCTGGTGAAAAAGGAAATATTTTCAGATAAACACTGGAAAGAAACTTTCTATGAAACTTCATTTTGCTATGTTTATTCGTTTGGCATAGATGAAGCTTTTTTCACAATACACAGCTTGGAAACTCCCTCGTGGATGGATTCACGAAGGGATAGTTGGGATCACATTCGGTCCTATGGTGAAATATGAAATAGAGTCAGATAAAAACTGGAGAGAAGCTTTCTGAGAAACCGCTTGGTGATGTGTGCATTCCACTCAGGGAGTTATAACTTTCTTCTCATAAGGCACAGTTTGAACACTGTTCCTGTAAAACCATAAGAGTGATATTCGGAGCACTTTGAGGATTATGGCAAAAAGTGAAATGTCGTCCAATAAAAAACAGAAAGAAGCACTCGAAGAAACTGCTCTCTGACATGTCCATTCTTTTCACAGGGTTAAAGCTTACTCTACATTTCCCAGTGTGAAAGTCGGTCTTTGAGGCTTCTGCGAAGGGATCGCAATTGGCGACCGGAGGTCTGTGTGAGGCAAGGAAATGTCTTTCATCAAAAATTGGAGAGAAGCTTTCTGCACAACTCTTTTGTGATGTTTGTATGCATCTCAGAGAGTTAAACCATTCTTTGATTTGAGTAGTTTGAAATCACTGTTTCTGTGGAATCTGAGAAAGGACATTTGGAAATGCTCTTTACAATATCCTGAAAAAGAAATAACCTCAGAGAGAAACCAGAAGGAAGCTTTCTGTGAAACTGTTCTGTGTCATGTGGATTCCGCTCACAAAGTTTAGCTTCTCTTTTCATTGAGCAGTATCATAACAATGTTTTTGTTTACTCTACGAAGGGATATTCAGGAGCACTTTGAGGCTTACAGAGAGAAAGGAAACGTCTTCAGATAGAAGCTGGAGAGAAGCTTTATGAGGAGCTGCTTTGTGACGTTGCTTTTCACTCACAGAAATATACCTTTCTTCTCATAGAGAATTCCAGAATCCCTTTTGGAGAAAAAGCTACAAAGAGACATTCGGGAGTATAGGGACGGATGTGGTGAAAAAGGAGATATCCTCAGACAATAACTGGAAAGAAGATTTCTGTGAAACTGCTTTGTATTAGATGTATTTTTTCATCTCGCATAGTTAAAACTTTTCCCATATAACGCAGTTTGGAAACTGTCATGCATGGATCCATGAAGAGACGTAAGGGAGCACATTCACGCCTACGGAGAAAGGGCAGATATCTTCAGATTAAAACTGGATAGAAGCTTTCTGAGAAACACTTTGTGATGTGTGCATTCCACTCAGGGAGTTATACCTCTTTGCTCACACAGCAGCATTTGAACACTGTTCCTGTGAAAACGAAAAAGTGATATTTCGGAGCGCATTGAGGACTATGTCGAATAGTGAAATATACTGAAATAAAATCGAGGAAGAAGCGTTCCAAGAATCTGCTCTCTGACACGTGCATTCACTTCAAAGAGTTAATGCTTACTCCATGTTGCCCAGTTTCGAAAATCTGTCTTTGAAGGATCTGTGAAGGGATATTTAATGATGCCCAGAGGGTTATGGTGAGCAAGGAAACGTCTTCTGATGAAAGCTGCAGAGAAACGTTCTGAGCAACTGATTTGCGATGTGTGTATTTGTCTCATAGTGTTAAGCTGTTCTTTGAATTGAGCAGCTTGAAATCACTGTTTTTGTGGAATCTGCGGAAGGACATTTGGGAAAAATCATTAGAATACGGAGAAAGAAATATCCTCAGATAAAATCCAGTAGGAAGCTTTCTGTGAACTGCTCTGTGTCATCTTAACTCCTCTCGCTCAGTTAAGCCTCTCTTTTCATTTAGCAGTTTTCTAACCCTGTGTATGTTTAGCGTGTGATGGGATATTCGGGAGCACTTTGAGGCTTCCGGTGAAAAACGAAATGTATTCAGACCGAAAATGGAGAGAAGGTTTCCGAGGAACTGCTTTGTGACGTGTGCATTCCAGTCACAGTGTTATACCTCTCTTCTCATACATGGTCAGGGAAACCCTTTTGGAGAAACATGTACCAAGTGATATTCGGGAGCATGTTGATGCTGATGGTGAAAACGGAAATAGCCTTAGAGAAAAACTGGAAAGAAGCTTTCTAATAAACTACTCTCTGATATGTGTCATCATCTCACATACATAAAGCTTTCTTTACATTACGCAACTTGGCACTGTCATGGATGGATCCAAGAAGGGAGCTTCGGGGGCAAATTTTGGACTATGATCAAAAAGGAAATATCTTTAGATAAAAATTGGAACGAAGCCTTCTGTGAATCTGCTTTTTGCTATGTTTATTCATCCCACTTAGATGAAGCTTACTTTACATTACGGAGCTTGGAAACTCCCTCGTGAATGGATCTGCGAAGCAATATTTGGGTCACATTCGGGCCTATGGTGAAAGAGGAAATATAGTCCGATAAAAACTGGAGAGAAGCTTTCTGAGCAACTGCTTGGTGATGTGTGCATTCCACTCAGGGAGGTATAAGTTTCTTCTCATAAGACACAGTTTGAACACTATTTCTGTAAAACCAAAAGGGTGATATTCGGAGCACATTGAAGACTATGACAAAAAGTGAAATGTCATCCATTAAAAAACAGAAAGAGGCACTCGAAGAAACTGCTTTCTGAAATGCCCATTCTTTTCACAGGGTTAAAGCTTCCTTTACATTTCCCAGTTTGAAAGTCTGTCTTTGAATGTTCTGCGAAGGAGTAGTAAGTGGCAACCTGAGGCGTGTGTCGAGCAAGGAAATGTCTTCCATCGAATACTGGAGAGAATCTTTCTCTGCAACTCTTTTGTGATGTTTGTATTCATCTCATAGAGTTAAATCATTCTTTGGATTGAGCAATTTGAAATCACTGTTTCTGTGGAATCTGAGAGAGGACATTTGGAAACGCTCTTTTGAATATCCTGGAAAAGAAATAACCGCAGAGAGAAATCAGAAGGACGCTTTCTGTGAAACTGCTCTGTGTCACGTGAATTCCCCTCACACAGGTAAGCTTCTCTTTTCATAAAGGAGTATCATAACACAGTTTTTGTTTAGTCTACGAAGGGATATTCTGAAGCAGTTTGAGGCTTACGGAGAGAAATGAAACGTGTTTAGATAGAAACTTGATAGAAGCTTTCTGAGGAGCTGCTTTGTGACGTGTGCGTTCCACCCACAGAAATATACCTTTCTTCTTATAGAGGATTCCAGAGTCCCTTTTGGAGGAAAATCTACCATGACACATTCAGGAGTATAGTGACGGCTATGGTGAAAAAAGAAATATCCTTAGAAAAAAACTGGAAAGAAGCTTTCTGGCAAACTGCTTTGTGTTAGGTATATTTATTCATCTCCCATAGTTAAAACTTTTCTTATATTACGTAGTTTGGAAACTCCATCATACACAGATCCGTGAAGGGACATTCTGGAACACATTCAGGCCTACGGTGATAGAGGAGATATCTTCACATAAAAACTGGATAGAAGCTTTCTGAGAAACTACTTTGTGATGTATGTATTCCACTCAGGGACTTATACCTCTTTTCTCACAACCAGTGTTTGAACACTGTTCCTGTGAAAACGAAAAAGTGATATTTCGGAGCGCATTGAGGACTATGGCGAATAGTGTTATATACTGAAATAAAATCAAAGAACTGCTCTCTGATATGTGCATTCACTTCACAGAGTTAATGCTTACTCTTTGTTGCCCAGTTTCTGTCTTTGAAGAATCTGTGAAGGGATATTTAGTGACCCCCGGAGGCTTGTGGAGAGCAAGGAAACGTCTTCCGATGAAACCTGTAGAGAAACGTTCTGAGCAACTGCTTTGTGATGTGTGTATTCGTCTCATAGAGTTAAACCGTTCTTTGGATTCTGCAGGTTGAAATCACTCTTTTTGTGGAATCTGAGGAAGGACATTTGGGAACGATGCTTAGAATATGGACAAAGAAACATCCTCAGGTAAAATCCAGAAGGAAGTTTCTGTGAAACTGCTCTGTGTCATCTTAACTCCTCTCCCTCAATTAAGCCTCTCTTTTCATTGAGCAGTTTTCTAACCCTGTGTATGTTTAGCGTGTGATGGGATATTCGGGAGCACTTTGAGGCTTACGGTGAAAAAGGAAATATGTTCAGACCGAAACCGGAGAGAAGCTTTCTGAGGAACTGCTTTGTGACGTGTGCATTCCACTCACAGTGCTATAACTCTCTTCTCATACAGCATCGTGGAAACCTTTTTGGAGAAAGAGTTACCAAGTGATATGCAGGAGCATGTTGATGCCGATGGTGAAAAGGGAAAGAGCCTCAGACAAAAACTGGAAAGAAGCTTTCTAGAAAACTACTCTGTGATATGTGTAATCATCTCACATAGATAAAGCTTTCTTTACATTGCACAGATTGGAAACTGTCATGGACAGATCCCTGAAGGGACCTTTGGGAGCACATTCAGGACTATGGTGAAAAAGGAAATATCTTCAGATAAAAACAGGAAAGAAGCTTTCTGTGAATCTGCTTTTTGCTATGTTTGTTCATCTCACATAAATGAAACTTCCTTTACATTACGCAGCTTGGAAAGTCCCTCGTGGATGGATCCTTGAAGGGATATTTGGGATCACATTCGGGCCTCTGGTGAAATAGGAAATATAGTCAGATAAAAACTGGAGAGAAGCTTTGTGAGAAACTACATGGTGATGTGTGCATTCCAGACAGGGAGTTATAACATTCTTCTCATAAGGCACAGTTTGAACACTGTTCCTGTAAAACCAAAAGAGTGATATTCGGAGCACATTGAAGACTATGGCATAAAGTGAAATGTCGTCCAATAAAAAACAGAAGGAAGCACTCAGAGAAACTGCTCTCTGACATGTCCATTCTTTTCACAGGGTTAAAGCTTACTCTATATTTCCCAGGTTGAAAGTCCATCTTTGAGGGTTCTCAAGCGATAGTAAGTGGCAACCGAAGGTCTGTGTCGAAAAAGGAAATATCTTTCATCGAAAATTGGAGAGAAGCCTTCTGTGCAACTCTTTTGTGATGTTAGTATTCATCTCATAGAGTTAAATCATTCTTTGGATTGAGCAGTTTGAAATCACTGTTACTGTGGAATCTGAGACAGGACATTTGGAAACGCTCTTTAGAATATCCTGAAAAAGAAATAACCTCAGAGAGAAACCAGAAGGAACCTTTCTGTGAAACTGCTCTTTGTCACGTGAATTCCCGTCACACAGTTAAGCTTCTCTTTTCTTTGACCAGTATCATAACAGTGTTTTGCTTAGTCTGCGAAGAGATATTCAGCAATGCTTTGAGGCTTATGGTGAGAAAGGAAACGTCTTCAGATAGAAACTGGAGAGTAGCTTTCTGAGGAGCTGCTTTGTGAAGTCTGCATTCCACACACAGAAATATAGCTTTTTACTCAAAGGGGATTCCTGAATCCCTTTTGGAGAAAAAGGTACCAAGAGACATTGGGGAGTATAGGGACGGCTATGGTGAAAGAGGAAATATTCTCAGACGAAACCTGGAAAGAGATTTTTGTGAAACTATTTTGTGTTAGATATATTGTTCATCTAGCGTAGTTAAAACTTTCTATATATTACACTGTTTGGAAACTCCGTCATGCACGGATCCGTGAAGGGACATTCGGGAGCACATGCAGGCCTATGGTGAAAGAGGAGATATCTTCAGATAAAAACTGGATAGAAGCTTTCTGAGAAACTACTTTGTGATGTATGCATTTTGCTCAGGGAGTTATAGCTCTTTTCTCACAAGGCAGTTTTTGAACACTGTTCCTGTGAAACCGAAAATGTGATATTTCAGGGTGCATTGAGGACTATGGCGAATAGTGAAATATACTGAAATGAAATCGAGTAAGAAGCGTTCCAAGAATCTGCTCTCTGATATGTGCATTCACTTCACAGCGTTAATGCTGACTCTATGTTGCCCAGTTTCGAAAATCTGTGTTTGAAGAATCTGTGAAGGGATATTGGGTGATGCCCGGAGGGTTGTGGTGAGCAAGGAATCGTCTTCCGTTGAAACCTGCAGAGAAAATTTCTGAGCAACGGTTTTGCGATGTGTGTATTCGTCTCATAGAGTTAAACCTTCTTTGGATTGAGCAGCTTGAAATCACTGTTTTTGTGGAATCTGAGGAAGAACTTTTGGGAATGATAGTTACAATATGGAGAAAGAAATATTTTCAGGTAAAACCCAGAAGGAAGCTTTCTTTGAAACTTCTCTGTGTCATCTTATTTCTTCTCCCTCAGTTATGTCTCCCTTTTCATTCAGCAGTTTTCTCCCATGGACGGATCCACGAAGGGACCTTCAGGAACACATTCAGGACTACGGTGAAAAAGAAAATATCTTCAGATAAACACTCAAAAGAAGCTTTCTGTGAATCTGCATTTTCCTATATTCATTCAACTCACATATTGGAAGCTTTCTTTACATTACATGGCTTGGAAGTCCCTCATGGATGGATCCCCGAAGGGATATTAGGGATCACATTCGGGCCTATGGTGAAACTGCATTGTGACATGTGAATATAACTCACAGAGTTACACTTTCCTTTTCATTGATCCGTTTGCTAACACTCTTTTCTTGAAATCTGCATTGGCATATTTCTTAGCGCAATGAAGCTGATGGAGACAAAGGAAATTTCCTCAAATAAAAACTAGAAAGTAGCTTGCTAAGAAACTTCTTTATGATATGTGAATTCATCTCACCGAGTTACAACTTTGTCTTCACAAAGCAGTTTGCTAACACTGTTGTCGTGGGATCTGCAAAGTGATATTGGGGAGCGCATTGAGGCCCATGGTGAAAGCGGAAGTATTCTCAGATAAAAACTAGAAAAAATCTTTCTGAGAAATTGCTTTCTGATGTGTGAGTTAATCACAAAACGATTCACCGTTGCCTTCTTGCAGCAGTTTGCTAAAACTCTTCTTGTGGACTGTGCAAAGTGATATTTGGGAGCTCATTGAGGGCTATGGTGAAAAAGGAAATATCCTCAGATAAAAACTGGAACAGAGCGTTCTGAGAAACTGCACTGTGACATGTGGATGCAACTCACAGAATTACACTTTCCTTTTCACTGATCTGTTTGCTGACACTCTTGTCTTGATATCTGCATTGGGATATTTCTTAGCACAATGAAGCTGACGGTGACAAAGGAAATTTCCACAAATAAACACTAGAAAGCGGCTTTCTGAGAAACTTCTTTGTGACCTGGGAATTCATCTCACCGAGTTACAACTTTGTCTTCACGAAGCAGTTTGCTAACACTATTGTGGTGGAATCTGTAAAGTGATATTTGGGAGCGCACTGAGGCCCATGGTGAAAACGGAAATATCCTCAGGTGAAAACTAGAAAGAAGTTTCCTGAGAAATTGCCTTCTGATATGTGAATTCATCACACGGAGATTCACCTTTCTCTTCTTGTAGCTGTGTGCTAACACTGTTTTCGTGGATCCTGTAAAGTGATATTTGGGAGCTCATTGAGGGCTATGGTGAAAAAGGAAATATCCTCGGAGAAAAACCGGAATGAAGTTTTCTGAGAAACTGCTTTGTGATGTGTGAATTCATTTCAACGTGTTACAACACTCTTTCATGGAAGAGTCTGCTAGCACTGACTTTGTGGAAGATCAGAAGTGATGTCTTGGATATCGTTGAATCCCATGGTGAATAATGAAATATCTTCAGACAAATCCGCAGAGAAGCCTTCTCAGAAACTGCTCTGTTGTGGGTGAATTCAGCTGACAGTGTTAGATGATTGTTTTCATTCAAGAGCTTGCTAACAGAGTTTTCCTAGAAACTGCAATAAGACACACAGTGGCTCTCCGAGATCACAAATAACCTCAGCTCAAACAAGAAAGAGGCTTTCTGAGAAACTGCTCTGTGATGTGTGAATTCAACTCACTGAGTTACTCCTGTGTTTCATGGAGCCGTTGCCTAGCCCTGCTTTTGTGGAATCTGAGAACAGATATTTGGGATCCCTTTGAAGAGTATAGGGACAAAGGAAATATCCTCCATTAAAAACGAGAAAGAAGCTTTCTGAGACACTTCAATGTGATCTGTGAATTCACCTCACAGAGTTACACCTTTCTCCTCATGAAGCCGTTCGCTGAGACTGTTCTCGTGGAATTTACAAGATGATATTTGGGAGCCCAGTGAGGGTTATGTTGAAAAAGGAAATCTCCTCAGATCAAAACTGGAAGGAAGCCTTCTGAAAAACTGCATTGTGACCTGTGAATACAACTCACAGAGTTACAGTTTCCTTTTCATTGATCCGTTTGCTAACACTGTTGTCATGGAATTCATCTCACCGAGTTACAACTTTGTCTTCACGAAGCAGTTTGCTAACACTGTTGTCATGGAATCTGCAAGAGATATTTGGGATCATATGGAGGCCCAGGGTGAAAATGGAAATATCCTCAGATAAAATCTAGAAAGAAGCTTTCTCATAAATTGCTTTGTGATTTCTGAATTCATCACAAAGACATTCACCTTTCCCTTCCTGTAGCATTTTGCTAACAGTGTTTTCGTGGAATCTGCAAAGAGATATATGGGAGTGCATTGAGGCCTATGGTTAAAACAGAAATATCCTCAGATAATAACTAGAAAGAAGCTTTCTCAGAAGTTGCTTTCTGATGTGTGAACACATAACACAGAGATTCACTTATCAGAAAGCAACTTCTGAGAAACTTCTTTGTGACCTGGGAATTCATCTCACCGAGTTACAACTTTGTCTTCACGAAGCAGTTTGCTAAGACTGTTGTTGTGGAATCTGCAAAGTGATATTTGGGAGCTCATTGAGGGCTATGGGGAAAAAGGATATATCCTGAGATTAAAACTGGAAAGAAGCGTTCTGGGAAACTGCATTATGATGTGTTAATGCAACTCACAGAGTTACACATTTCTCTTCAGAGATCAGTTTGCTAACACAGTTTTCTTGAAATCTGCAATGGGATACTTCTGAGCCCAAGGAGGCTTACGGTGACAAAGGAAATATCCTCAGAGAAAAACTGCAAAAACCTCTCTTAGAAACTTCTTTGTGATGTGTCAATTCAACTCACAGAGTTACACTTACGTTTCATGGAGCAGTCGATCAACACTGTCTTTGAGGAACCTGAGAAGTGCTACTTTGGATCGTATTGAGGCCTACGCTGTTACAGGAAATATCCTCAATAAAAAACGTGAAAGAATCTTTGTGACAAACTTCTTTGTGATATGTGAATTCATCTCACAGAGTAACAACTTAGCCTTCATGAAGCAGTTTGCTACCAGTGTTTTCATGGAATCTGCAAAGGGATATTTGGGAGCACATTGAGGCCTATGGTGAAAACGGAAATATCCTCAGATAATAACTAGTAAGAAGCTTTCTCAGAAGTTGCTTTCTGATGTGTGAATTCATAAGGCAGAGATTCACTTTTCCATTCTTGCAGCAGGTTCCTAACACTGTTGTCGTGGATTCTGCCAAGTGATATTTGGGAGCCCAGTGAGGGTTATGATGACAAAGGAAATCTCCTCAGATAAAGACTGGAAGGAAGTGTTCTGAGAAACTGCATTGTGACCTGTGAATACAACTCACAGAGTTACACTTTCCTTTTCGTTGATCCGTTTGCTAACACTCTTTTCTTGAAATCTGCATTGTGATATTTCTTAGCGCAATGAAGCTAATGGAGACAAAGGAAATATCCTCAAGTGAAAACTAGAAAGTCGCTTTCTGAGAAATTTCTTTGTGATATGTGAATTCATCTCACCGAGTTACAACTTTGTCTTCGAGATTGCTTTGTGATTTTTGAATTCATCACAAATATATTCACCTTTCCCTTCTTGTAGCAGTTTACTAACAGTATTTTCATGAAATCTGCAAAGTGATAGTTGGGAGCGCATTGAGGCCTATGGTGAAAAAGGAAATATCGTCAGATAATAACTAGAAAGAAGCTTTCTCAGAAGCTGCTTTCTGATGTGTGAATACATAACACAGAGATTCACTTTTGCCTTCTTGCAGCAGTTTCCTAACACTGTTGTCGTGGATTCTGCCAAGTGATATTGGGAGCCCAGTGAGGGTTATGATGACAAAGGAAATCTCCTCAGATAAAGACTGGAAGGAAGTGTTCTGAGAAACTGCATTGTGACCTGTGAATACAACTCACAGAGTTACACTTTCCTTTTCGTTGATCCGTTTGCTAACACTCTTTTCTTGAAATCTGCATTGTGATATTTCTTAGCGCAATGAAGCTAATGGAGACAAAGGAAATATCCTCAAGTGAAAACTAGAAAGTCGCTTTCTGAGAAATTTCTTTGTGATATGTGAATTCATCTCACCGAGTTACAACTTTGTCTTCGAGATTGCTTTGTGATTTTTGAATTCATCACAAATATATTCACCTTTCCCTTCTTGTAGCAGTTTGCTAACAGTATTTTCGTGAAATCTGCAAAGTGATAGTTGGGAGCGCATTGAGGCCTATGGTGAAAAAGGAAATATCGTCAGATAATAACTAGAAAGAAGCTTTCTCAGAAGCTGCTTTCTGATGTGTGAATACATAACACAGAGATTCACTTTTGCCTTCTTGCAGCAGTTTCCTAACACTGTTGTCGTGGATTCTGCCAAGTGATATTTGGGAGCCCAGTGAGGGTTATGGTGAAAAAGGAAATCTCCTCAGATAAAAACTGGAAGGAAGCATTCTGAGAAACTGCATTGTGACCTGTGAATACAACTCACTGAGGTACACCTTCCTTTTCACTGCTCCGTTTGCGAACACTCTTTTCTTGAAATCTGCACTGGGATATTTCTTCGTGCAATGAAGCTGACAGAGACAAAGGAAATATCCTCAAATAAAAACTACAAGGTAGCTTTCTGAGAAACTTCTTTGTGATATGTGAATTCATCTCACCGAGTTACAACTTTGTCTTCACGAAGCAGTTAGCTAACACTGTTGTTGTGGAATCTGCAATGTGATATTTGGGAGCGCATGGAGGCCCATGGTGGAAATGGAAATGTCCTCAGATATAATCTAGAAAGATTTCTGAGAGATTGCTTTGTGATTTGTGAATTCATCACAAAGACATTCACCTTTCCCTTCTTGTAGGAGTTTGCTAACAGTATTTTCGTGGAATCTGCAAAGTGACATTTGGGAGCGCATTGAGGCCTATGGTGAAAACGGAAATATCCTCAGATAATAACTAGAAAGAAGCTTTCTTAGAAATTTCTTTGTGATGTGTCAATTCATCTCACAGAGTTACACTTACGTTTCATGGAGCAGTCGATTAACACTGTCTTTGAGGATCCTGAGAAGTGCTACCTTGGATCGCATTGAGGCCTATGCTGTTACAGGAAATATCCTCAATTAAAAACGCGAAAGAAGCTTGGTGACAAACTTATTTGTGATATGTGAATTCATCTCACAGAGTAACAACTTAGTCTTCATGCAGCATTTGCTAACAGTGTTTTCGTGGAATCTGCAAAGTGATATTTGGGAGCGCATTGAAGCCTATGGTGAAAACGGAAATATCCTCAGATAATAACTAGAAAGAAACTTTCTCAGAAGTTGTTTTCTGCTGTGTGAACACATAACACAGAGATTCACTTTTCTCTTCTTGCAGCAGTTTCCTAACACTGTTGTCGTGGATCCTGCCAACTGATATTTGGGAGCTGATTGAGGGCTGCGGTGAAAAAGGAAATATCCTCAGATAAAAACTGGAAAGAAGCGTTCTGAGAAACTGCCTCATGACATGTGGATGCAACTCACAGAGTTACACTTTCCTTTTCATTCGTACCTTTGATAAGACTCTTTCCTAGAAATCTGCATTGGGATATTTCTTAGCGCAAAGAAGCTGACCGTGACAAAGAAGATATCCTCAGATAAAAACTAGAAAATAGTTTTCTGAGAAACTTCTTTGTCACATGTGAATTCATCTCACCGAGTTACAACTTTGTCTTCACGAAGCAATTTGCTAACACTGTTGTCCTGGAATCTGCAAAGTGATATTTGGTAGATCATTCAGGGCTATGGGGAAAAGATATATCCTCAGATTAAAACTGGAAAGAAGCATTCTGGGAAACTGCATTATGATGTGTTAATGCAACTCACAGAGTTACACTTTTCCCTTCAGAGATCAGTTTGCTAACACAGATTTCTTGAAATCTGCAATTGGATAATTCTGAGCCCAGTGACGCTTACAGTGACAAAGGAAATATCCTCAGATGAAAACTAGAAAGAGGCTTTCATAGAAACTTTTTGTGATGTGTCAATTCATCTCACAGACTTACACTTACGTTTCATGGAGCAGTCAATCAACACTGTCCTTGAGGAACCTGAGAAGTGCTACTTTGGATCGTATTGAGGCCTACGCTGTTACAGGAAATATCCTCAATAAAAAACGTGAAAGAATCTTTGTGACAAACTTCTTTGTGATATGTGAATTCATCTCACAGAGTAACAACTTAGTCTTCATGAAGCAGTTTGCTACCAGTGTTTTCGTGGAATCTGCAAAGTGATAATTGGGAGCGCATTGAGGCCTATGGTGAAAACGGAAATAGTAAGAAGCTTTCTCAGAAGTTGCTTTCTGATGTGTGAATTCATAACACAGGGATTCACTTTTCTGTTCTTGCAGCAGGTTCCTAACACTGTTGTCGTGGATTTTGCCAAGTGATATTTGGGAGCCCAGTGAGGTTTATGGTGACAAAGGAAATCTCCTCAGATAAAAGCTGGAAGGAAGCGTTCTGAGAAACTGCATTGTGACCTGTGAATACAACCCACAGAGTTACACTTTCCTTTTTGTTGATGCGTTTGCTAACACACTTTTCTTGAAATCTGCATTGCGATATTTCATAACGCAATGAAGCTGATGGAGACAAAGGAAATATCCTCAAATAAAAACAAGAAAGTCGCTTTCTGAGAAACTTCTTTGTGATATGTGAATTCATCTCACCGAGTTACAACTTTGTCTTCACGAAGCAGTTTGCTAACACTGTCGTCGTGGAATCTGCAAAGAGATATTTGGGAGCGCATGGAGGCCCATGGTGAAAACGGAAATATCCTCAGATAAAATGTAGAAAGAAATTTCTGAGGCATTGCTTTGTGATTTGTGAATTCATCACAAAGACATTCACTTTTCCCTTCTTGTAGCAGTTTGCTAACAGTGTTTTCGTGGAATCTGCAAAGTGATAGTTGAGAACGCATTGAGGCCCATGGTGAAAATGGAAATATTCTCAGATAATAACTAGAAAGATGCTTTCTCAGAAGTTGCTTTCTGATGTGTGAATACATACACAGGGATTCACTTGTCCGTTCTTGCAGCAGTTTCCTAACACTGTTGTCATGGATTCTGCCAGGTGATATTTGGGAGCCCAGTGAGGGTTATGGTGAAAAAGGAAATCTCCTCAGATAAAAACTGGAAGGAACCTTTTTGAGAAACTGCATTGTGACCTGTGAATACAACTCACTGGGTTACACCTTCCTTTTCACTGATCCGTTTGCTAACACTCTCTTCTTGAAATCTGCACTGGGATATTTCTTAGCGCAATGAAGCTGACGGAGACAAAGGAAATATCATCAAATAAAAACTAGAAAGTCGCTTTCTGAGAAACTTCTTTGTGATATGTGAATTCATCTCACTGAATCACAACTTTGTCTTCACAATGCAGTTTGCTAACACTGTTGTCGTGGAATCTGCAAAGTGATATTTGGTAGCTCCTTGAGGGCTATGGTGAAACAGGAAATATACTCAGATAAAAACTGGAAAGAAGTGTTCCGAGAAACCGCATTATGATGTATGAATGCAACTCACAGAGTTACAGTTTTCTCTTCAGAGATCAGTTTGCTAACACAGTTTTCTTGAAATCTGCAATTGGATACTTCTGAGCGCAATGAGGATTACGGTGACAAAGGAAATATCCTCAGGTAAAAACTAAAAGAAGCTTTCTTAGAAACTTCTTTCCGATGTGTCAATTCATCTCACAGAGTTACACTTACGTTTCATGGAGCAATCGATTAACACTGCCTTCGGGGAACCTGAGAGGTGCTACCTTGGATCGCCTTCAGGCCTACACTGTTACAGGAAATATCCTCAATTAAAAACGTAAAAGAAGGTTGGTGACAAACTTCTTCATGATATGTGAATTCATCTCATAGAGTAGCAACTTAGTCTTAATGAAGCAGTTTGCTAACAGTGTTTTCGGGAAAATGGCAAAGTGACATTTGGGAGCCCATTGGGGCCCGGGGTGAAAAAGGAAATATCCTCAGATAATAACTAGGGAGAAGCTTTCTGAGAGATGGCTTTCTGATGTGTGACTTCATCACACAGAGTTCCACCCCTCCCTTCATGGAACAGTTTGCTAACACTGTTGTCATGGATTCTCCAAAGGGATATTTGGGAGATCACTGAGGGCCATGGTGAAAAAGGAAATATCCTCAGATAAAAACGGGAAAGAAGCCTTCTGAGAAACTGCATTGGGATGTGTGAATGCAACTCACAGGGTTACACGTTTCTCTTCAGTGATCAGTCAGCTAAAACAGTTTTCTGGAAATCTGCAATGGGAAACTTCTTAGCGTGATGAAGCTTACGGTGACAAAGGAAATATCCTCAGATGAAAACTAGAAAGAAGCTTTCGTAGAAACTTCTTGGTGATGTGTGAATTCGTCTCACAGAGTTACACTTATGTTTCATGGGGCAGTCCATTAACACTGTCTTTGAGGAACCTGAGAAGGGCTACTTTGGATTCCATTGAGGCCTACGCTGCTAAAGGAAATATCATCACTTTAAACGTGAAAGAAGTTCTCTGATAAACTTCTTTGTCATCTGTGAATCATCTAACAGAGGTACCACTTAGTCCTCAGGAAGCAGTTTGCTAACACTCTTTTCGTGGAATCTGCAAAGTGATATTTAGGAGCCCATAGGGGCCCATTGTGAAAAAGGAAATATTCTCAGATAATGACTAGATAGAAGCTTTCTAAGAGATTGCTTTCTGATGTGTGACCTCATCACACAGAGTTCCATCCTTCCCTTCTTAGAACAGTTTGCTAAAACTGGTGTCGTGGATTCTGCAAAGTGATATTCGGGAGCTCATTCAGGGCTATGGTGAAAAAGGAAATATCCTTAGATAAAAACTGGAAAGAAGACTTCTGAGAAACTGCATTGCGATGTGTGAATGCAACTCACAGGGTTACACGTTTCTCTTCAGTGATCAGGTTGCTAACACAGTTTTCTTGAAATCTGCAATGGGATAATTCTTGGCGCAATGAAGTTTACGGTGTCAAAGGAAATATCCTCAGATGAAAACTAGAAAGAAGCTTTCTAGAAACCTCTTGGTGATGTCTGAATTCATCTCACAGAATTACACTTATGTTTCGTGGAGCATTCCATTAACACTGTCTTTAAGGAACCTGAGAAGGGCTACTTTGGATCCCATTGAGGCCTACACTAATAAAGGAAATATTATCAGATAAAAACGTGAAAGAACTTTTCTGAGAAACTTCTTTGTGCTCTGCGAATTCATCTCACAGAGTTACAACTTAGTCCTCAGGAAGCCGTTTGCTAACACTCTTTTTGTGGAATCTGCAACGTGATATTTGGGAGCCCATTGGGGCCCATGGTGAAAAGGGAAATATTCTCAGATAAAAAATGGAAGGAAGCCTTCTGAGAAACTGCACTGCGATATGTGAATGCAACTCACAGAATTACATGTTTTTCTTCAGTGATCAGTTAGCTAACACACTTTTCTTGAAATCTCCAATGGGATACTTCTGAACGCAATGAATCTTATGGTGACAAAGGGAATATCCTCACATGAAAACTACAAAGAAGGTTTCTTAGAAACTTCTTGGTGACATGTGAATTCCTCTCACAGAGTTACACTTATGTTTCATGGAGCAGGCCATTAACACTGTCTTTGCAGAATC
The DNA here is from genome assembly GCF_009764315.1 of Trachypithecus francoisi. Classification (NCBI taxonomy): domain Eukaryota; kingdom Metazoa; phylum Chordata; class Mammalia; order Primates; family Cercopithecidae; genus Trachypithecus; species Trachypithecus francoisi. Next base: position 62,961,277 of record NW_022681465.1, read on the forward strand.
TGAGAAGGGCAACTTTTGATCGCATTGAGGCCTACGCTGAGAAAGGAAATATCATCAGTTCAAAACGTGAAAGAAGCTTTCTGAAAAACTGCTTTGTGATCTGTGAATTCATCTCACAGAGTTACAGCTTAGTTCTCAGGAAACATTTTGCTAACACTCTTTTCGTGGAATCTGCAAAGTGAGATTTGGGAGCCCATAGGGGCCCATGGTGAAAAAGGAAATATCCTCAGATAATAACTAGAGAGAAGCTTTCTGAGAGATTGCTTTCTGATGTGTGTCTTCATCACACAGAGTTCCACCCTTCCCTTCTTGGAACAGTTTGCTAACTCTGTTATCTTGTGTTCTGCAAAGTGATATTTGGGAGCTGATTGAGGGCTATGGTGAAAAAGGAAATATCCTGAGATCAAAACTGGAAAGAAGTCTTCTGAGAAACTGCATTTTGATATGTGAATGCAACTCACAGAATTACACGTTTCTCTTCAGTGATCAGGTTGCTAACACAGTTTTCTTGAAATCTGCAATGGGATAATTCTTAGCGCAATGAAGTTTGCGGTGTCAAAGGAAATATCCTCAGATGAAAACTAGAAAGAAGCTTTCTAGAAACCTCTTGGTGATGTCTGAATTCATCTCACAGAATTATACTTATGTTTCGTGGAGCATTCCATTAACACTGTCTTTAAGGAACCTGAGAAGGGCTACTTTGGATCGCATTGAGGCCTACACGAATAAAGGAAAGATTATCAGTTAAAAACGTGAAAGGACTTTTCTGAGAAACTTCTTTTCAATCTGTGAATTCATCTCACAAAGTTACAACTTAGTCTTCAGGAAGCCGTTTGCTAACACTCTTTTCATGGAATCTGGAAAGTGATATTTGGGAGCCCAAGGGTCCCATTGGGAAAAAGGAAATATCCTGATAAGAACTAGAGAGAAGCTTTCTGAGAGATTGCTTTCTGATGTGTGAATTCATCACAGAGAGTTCCACACTTCCGTTCTTGGAACAGTTTGCTAACACCGTTGTCATGCATTTTGCAAAGTGATATTTGGGAGCTAATTGAGGGGTACCATGAAAAAGGAAATATAATCAGATAAAAACTGGAAAGACCTTCTGAGAAACTGCATTGTGATGTGTGAATACAACTCACAGAATTACACGTTTCTCCTCAGTGATCACTTTGCTAACACAGTTTTCTTGAAATCTGCAGTGGGATACTTCTTAGCGCAATGAAGCTTACGATGACAACGGAAATATCCTGAGGTGAAAACTAGAAAGAAGATTTCTTAGAAACTTGTTGGTGATGTGTGAGTTGATCTCACAGAGTTACACATATATATCGTGGAGCAGTCCATTAACACTCTCTTTGAGGAACCTGAGAAGGGCTACCTTGGACCGCATTGAGGCCTACACTAATAAAGGATATATCATCAGTTCAAAACGTGAAGGAAACTTTCTGAGAAACTTCTTTGTGATCTGTGAATTCCTCTCACAGAGTTAGAGCTTAGTTCTCAGGAAGCAGTTTGCTAACACTCTTTTCGTGGAATCTGCAAAGTGAGATTTGGGAGCCCATTGGGGCCCATGGTGAAAAAGGAAATATCCTCAGATAATAACTAGAGAGAAGGTTTCTGAGAGACTGCTTTCGGATGTGTGTCTTCATCACACAGAGGTCCACCCTTCCCTTCTTGGAACAGTTTGCCAACACTGCTGTCATGGATTCTACAAAGTGATATTGCGGAGCTCCCTGATGGCTACGGTGAAAAAGAAATATCCTCAGATAAAAGCTGGAAAGAAGACTCCTGGAAATTGCTTTGCGATGTGTGGATGCAACTCAAAGAGTTACACATTTCAGTCTGCTAATGCTCTCTTCGTGGGCCCAACAAAGTGATATTTGTGGAGCCCGTTGTTTCCCTTGGTGAAAAAAGAAATATCCTGAGATAATAACTAGAGAGAAGCTTTCTGAGAGATTGTTTTCTGATGCATGACTTCATGACACAGAGTTCCACCCTACCCTTCTCGCAACAGTTTGCTAACACTGTGGTCATGGGTTCTGCAAAGTGATATTTGGGAGTTCATTGAGGGCTATGGTGTAAAAGGAAATATCCTCAGATAAAAACCGGAAAGAAGCCTTCTGAGAAACTGCATTGTGTTGTGTGAATGCATCTCACAGAGTTACATGTTCCTCTTCAGTAATAAGTTTGCTAACACAGTGTTCTGGAAATCTGCAATGGATTACTTCTTAGTGCAATGAAGCTTACCGTGACAAAGGATATATCCTCAGATGAAAAGTAGAAAGAAGCTTTCTTAAAAACTTCTTGGTGATGTGTAAATTCTTCTCACAGAGTTACACTTATGTTTTGTGGAGCAGTCCGTCAACACTGTCTTTGAGGAACCTCAGTAGGGCTTCTTTGGAACGCATTGAGGCCTACGTTGACAAAGGCAATATCATCATATCAAAACGTGAAAGAAGATTTCTGAGAGACTTCTTTGTGATCTGTGAATTCATCTCACAGAATTACAGCTTAGACCTCAGGAAGCAGTTTGCTAACACTCTTTTCGTGGAATCTGCAAAGTGAGATTTGGGAGCCCATAGGGGCCCATGGTGAAAAAGGAAATATCCTCACATAATAACTAGACGGAAGCTTTCTAAGAGATAGCTTTCTGATGTGTGACTTCATCACACAGAGTTCCACCCTTCCCTTCTTGGAACAGTTTCCTAACACTGTTGTCATGGATTCTGCAAAGTGATATTTGGGAGCTGATTGAGGGCTATGGTGAAAAAGGAAATATCCTCAGATCCAAACTAGAAAGAAGCCTTCTGAGAAACTGCATTGCAATGTGTGAATGCAACTCACAGAGTTACACGTTTCTCTTCAGTGATCAGTGTGCTAACACAGTTTTCTGGAAGTCAGCAATGGGATACTTCTTAGTGCAATGAACCTTACGGTGACAAAGGTAATATCCTCAGATGAAAAGTAGAAAGAAGTTTTCCTGCACACTTTTTGGTGATGTGTGATTTCATCTCACATAGTTACACTTATGTTTCATGGAGCAGTCCATTACCACTGTCTTTGAGGAACCTGAGAAGGGCTTCTTTGGATCGCATTGAGGCCTACCCTGAGAAAGGAAATATCATCAGTTAAAAACGTGAAAGAAGCTTTCTGAGAAACTTCTTTGTGATCTGTGAATTCATCTCACACAGTTACAGCGTAGACCTCACGAAGCAGTTTGCTAACACTCTCTTAGTGGAATCTGCAAAGTGATATTTGGGAGCCCATAGGAGCCCATGGTGAAAAAAGAAATATCCTCAGATAATAACTAGAGAGAAGCATTCTGAGAGATTGCTTTCTGATGTGTGACATCATCACACAGAGTTCCACCTTTCCGTAGTTGGAACAGTTTGCTAACATTGTTGTCGTGGATTCTGCAAAGCGATCTTTGGGAGCTCATGGAGGGCTATGGTGAAAAAGGAAATATCCTCAGATCCAAACTGGAAAGAAGCCTTCTCAGAAACTGCATTGCAATGTGTCAGTGCAACTCACAGAGTTACACGTTTCTCTTCAGTGGTCAGTTTACTAACACAGTTTTCTGAAAATCTGCCATGGGATACTTCTTAGCGCAATGAAGCTTACGGTGACAAAGGAAATATCCTCAGTTGAAAACTAGAAAGAACCTTTCTTAGAAATTTCTTGGTGATGTGTGAATTCATCTCACAGAGTTACACTTATGTATCATGTTGCAGTCGATTAACATTGTCTTTGAGGAACCTGAGAAGGGCTACTTTGGATCGCATTGAGGCCTACACTGAGAAAGGAAATATCATCAGTTCAAAACGTGAAAGAAGCTTTCTGAGAAACTTCTTTGTGATCTGTGAATTCATCTCACAGAGGTACAGCTTATTCCTCAGGAAGCAGTTTGCTAACACTGTTTTCATGGAATCTGCAAAGTGATATTTGGGAGCACATAGGGGCCCATGGTGAAAAAGGAAATATCCTCACATAATAACTAGAGAGAAACTTTCTGAGAGATTGCTTTCTGATGTGTGACTTCATGACACAGAATTCCACCCTTCCCTTCTTCGAACAGTTTGCTAACACTGTTGTCGTGGATTCTGCAAGTGATATTTGGGAGCTCTTGGAGGGCTATGGTGAAAAAGGAATATCCTCAGATCCAAACTGGAAAGAAGCCTTCTGAGAAACTGCATTGCGATGTGTGAATGCAAGTGACAGAGTTACATGTTTCTCTTCAGTGATCAGTTTGCTAACAGATTTTTCTGGAAATCTGCAATGGGATACTTCCTAGCACAATGAAGCTTACCGGTACAAAGGAAATATCCTCAGATGAAAACTAGAAAGAAGCTTTCGTAGAAACTTTTGGTGATGTCTGAATTCATCTCACAGAGTTACACTTATGTTTCATGCAGCAGTCCAATATCTCTGTTTTTGAGGAACCTGAGAAGGACTTGTTTGGATCGCATTGACGCCTACGCTGATAAAGGAATATCATCAGTTCAAAACGTCACAGAAGTTTATGAGAAACTTCTTTGTGATCTGTGAATTCCTCTCTCAGAGTTACAGCTTAGTTCTCAAGAAGCAGTTTGCTACCACTCTTTTCGTGGAATCTGCAAAGTGAGATTTGGGAGCCCATAGGGGCCCAATGTGAGAAAGTAAATATCCTCAGATAATACCAAGAGAGAAGCTTACTGAGAGATTGCATTCTGATGTGTGACTTCATCACACAGAGTTCCACCCTTCCTTTCTTGGAACAGTTTGCTAACTCTGTTATCTTGTGTTCTGCAAAGTGATATTTTGGAGCTCATTGATGGCTATGGTGAAAAAGGAAATATCCTGAGATCAAAACTCGAAAGAAGCCTTCTTAGAAACTGCATTTCGATGTGTGAATGCAACTCACACATTTACACGTTTCTCTTCAGTGTTGAGTTTCCTAACCCTGTTTTCTGGAAATCTGCAATGGGATATTTCTGAACGCAAAGAAGCTAACGGTGTCAAAGAAAATATGCTCAGGTGAAAACTAGAAAGAGGCTTTCTTAGAAACTTCTTGGTGATGTGTGAATTCATCTCACAGAGTTACACTTATGTGTCCTGCAACAGTCCATTATCACTGTTTTGGAGGAACTTGAGAGGACTTCTTTGGATCGCATTGAGACCTACGCTGATAAAGGAAATATCATCAGTTCAAACGGTGAAAGAAGCTTTGTGAGAAACTTTTTCGTGATCTGTGAATACCTCTCACAGAGTTAAAGCTTAGTTCTCAGGAAGCAGTTTGCTAACACTCTTTTCGTGGAATCTGCAAAGTGAGATTTGGAGCCCATTGGGGCCCATGGTGAAAAAGGAAATATCCTCACATAATAACTAGAGAGAAACTTTCTGAGAGATTGCTTTCTGATGTGTGACTTCATGACACAGAATTCCACCCTTCCCTTCTTCGAACAGTTTGCTAACACTGTTGTCGTGGATTCTGCAAAGTGATATTTGGGAGCTCTTGGAGGGCTATGGTGAAAAAGGAAATATCCTCAGATCCAAACTGGAAAGAAGCCTTCTGAGAAACTGCATTGCGATGTGTGAATGCAAGTGACAGAGTTACATGTTTCTCTTCAGTGATCAGTTTGCTAACAGATTTTTCTGGAAATCTGCAATGGGATACTTCCTAGCACAATGAAGCTTACCGGTACAAAGGAAATATCCTCAGATGAAAACTAGAAAGAAGCTTTCGTAGAAACTTTTGGTGATGTCTGAATTCATCTCACAGAGTTACACTTATGTTTCATGCAGCAGTCCAATATCTCTGTTTTTGAGGAACCTGAGAAGGACTTGTTTGGATCGCATTGACGCCTACGCTGATAAAGGAAATATCATCAGTTCAAAACGTCACAGAAGTTTATGAGAAACTTCTTTGTGATCTGTGAATTCCTCTCTCAGAGTTACAGCTTAGTTCTCAGAAGCAGTTTGCTACCACTCTTTTCATGGAATCTGCAAAGTGAGATTTGGGAGCCCATAGGGGCCCAATGTGAGAAAGTAAATATCCTCAGATAATACCAAGAGAGAAGCTTACTGAGAGATTGCATTCTGATGTGTGACTTCATCACACAGAGTTCCACCCTTCCTTTCTTGGAACAGTTTGCTAACTCTGTTATCTTGTGTTCTGCAAAGTGATATTTGGAGCTCATTGACGGCTATGGTGAAAAAGGAAATATCCTGAGATCAAAACTCGAAAGAAGCCTTCTTAGAAACTGCATTTCGATGTGTGAATGCAACTCACACATTTACACGTTTCTCTTCAGTGTTGAGTTTCCTAACCCTGTTTTCTGGAAATCTGCAATGGGATATTCTGAACGCAAAGAAGCTAACGGTGTCAAAGAAAATATGCTCAGGTGAAAACTAGAAAGAGGCTTTCTTAGAAACTTCTTGGTGATGTGTGAATTCATCTCACAGAGTTACACTTATGTGTCCTGCAACAGTCCATTATCACTGTTTTGGAGGAACTTGAGAAGGACTTCTTTGGATCGCATTGAGACCTACGCTGATAAAGGAAATATCATCAGTTCAAACGGTGAAAGAAGCTTTGTGAGAAACTTTTTCGTGATCTGTGAATACCTCTCACAGAGTTAAAGCTTAGTTCTCAGGAAGCAGTTTGCTAACACTCTTTTCGTGGAATCTGCAAAGTGAGATTTGGGAGCCCATTGGGGCCCATGGTGAAAAAGGAAATATCCTCAGATAATAACTCAAGAGAAGCTTTCTGAGAGATTGCTTTCTGATGTGTGTCTTCATCACACAGAGTTCCAACCTTCCCTTCTTGGAACAGTTTGCTAACTCTGTTATCTTGTGTTCTGCAAAGTGATATTTGGGAGCTGATTGAGGGCTATGGTGAAAAAGGAAATATCCTCAGATCAAAACTGGAAAGAAGCCTTCTGAGAAACTGCATTTCGATGTGTGAATGCAACTCACAGAGTTACACGTTTCTCTTCAGTGTTCAGTTTGCTAACACAGTTTTCTGGAAATCTGCAATGGGATACTTCTGAACGCAATGAAGCTTACGGTGACAAAGGAAATATCCTCAGATGAAAACTAGAAAGAAGCGTTCTTAGAAACTTCTTGGTGATGTGTGATTTCATCTCACAGAGTTACACTTATGTTTCATGCAGCAGTCCATTATCACTGTTTTTGAGGAATCTGAGAAGGACTTCTTTGGATCGCATTGAGGCCTACAATGGTAAAGGAAATATCATCAGTTCAAAATGTGAAAGAAGCTTTCTGAGAAAGTACTTTGTGATCTGTGAATTCCTCTCACAGAGTTACAGCTTAGTTCTCAGGAATCAGTTAGCTAACACTCTTTTCGTGGAATCTGCAAAGTGAGATATGGGAGTCCATAGGGGCCCATGGTGAAAAAGGAAATATCCTCAGATAATAACTAGAGAGAAGCTGTCTGAGAGATTTCTTTCTGATGTGTATCTTCATCACACAGAGTTCCACCCTTCCCTTTTTGGAACAGCTTGCTAACTCTGTTATCTTCTGCTCTGCAAAGTGATATTTGGGAGCTCATTGAGGACTACGGTGAAAAAGGAAATATCCTGAGATCAAAACTGGAAAGAAGCCTTCTGAAAAACTGCATTTCAATGTGTGAATGCAACTCACAGAGTTACACGTTGCTCTTCAGTGTTCAGTTTGCTAACACAGTTTTCTGGAAATCTGCAATGGGATACTTCTGAACGCAATGAAGCTTACGGTGACAAAGGAAATATCCTCAGATGAAAACTAGAAAGAAGACTTCTTAGAAATTTCTTGGTGATGTGTGATTTCGTTTCACAGAGTTACACTTATGTTTCATGCAGCAGTCCATTATCACTGTTTTTTAGGAACCTGAGAAGCACTTCTTTGGATCAGATTGAGGCCTACAATGATAAAGGAAATATCATCAGTTCAAAATGTGAAAGAAGCTTTCTGAGAAACTTCTTTGTGATCTGGGAATTCCTCTCACAGTGTTACAGCTTATTTCTCAGGAAGCCGTTAGCTAACACTCTTTTCGTGGAATCTGCAAAGTGAGATTTGGGAGTCCATAGGGGCCCATGGTGAAAATGGAAATATCCTCAGATAATAACTAGAGAGAAGCTTTGTGAGAGATTGCTTTCTGATGTGTGTCTTCATCACACAGAGTTCCACCCTTCCCTTCTTGGAACAGTTTGCTCACTCTGTTTCTTGTGTTCTGCAAAGTGATATTTGGGAGCTCATTGAGGGCTATGGTGAATAAGGAAATATCCTGAGATCAAAACTGGAAAGAAGCCTTCTGAGAAACTGCATTTTGATGTGTGAATGCAACTCACAGAGTTACACGTTTCTCTTCAGTGTTCAGTGTGGTAACACAGTTTTCTGGAAATCTGCACTGGGATACTTCTGAACACAATGAAGCTTACGGTGACAAAGGAAATATCCTTAGAAGAAAACTAGAAAGTAGCTTTCTTAGAAGCTTTTTGGTGATGTGTGAATTCATCTCACAGAATTACACTGATGTTTCATGCAGGAGTCCATTATCACTGTTTTTGAGGAACCGGAGAAGGACTTCTTTGGATCGCATTGAGGCCTATGCGGAAAAAGGAAATAACATCAGTTCAAAACGTGAAAGAAGCTTTCTGAGAAACTTCTTTCTGATCTGTGAATTCCTCTCACAGAGTTACAGCTGAGTCCTCAGGAAGCAGTTTGCTAACACTCTTTTCATGGAATCTGCAAAGTGAGATTTGGGAGCCCATAGGGGACAACGGTGAAAAAGGAAATATCCTCAGATAATAACTAGAGAAAAGCTTTCTGAGAGATTCCTTTCTGATGTGTGTCTTCATCACACAGAGTTCCACCCTTCCCTTTTTGGAACAGTGTGCTAACTCTGTTATCTTGTGTTCTGCAAAGTAATATTTGGGAGCTGATTGAGGGCTATGGTGAAAAAGGAAATATCCTGAGATCAAAACTGGAAAGAAGCCTTCTGAGAAACTGCATTTCGATGTGTGAATGCAACTCACAGAGTTACACGTTTCTCTTCAGTGTTCAGTTTGCTAACACAGTTTTCTGGAAATCTGCAATGGGATACTTCTGAACGTAATGAAGCTTACGGTGACAAAGGAAATATCCTTGGATGAAAACTAGAAAGAAGATTTTATAGAAACTTCTGGGTGATGTGTGAATTCATCTCACAGAGATCCACTTATGTTTCATGCAGCAGTCCATTATCACTGTTTTTGAGGAACCTGAGAAGGACTTCTTTGGATGGCATTGAGGCCTACACTGAGAAAGGAAATATCATCAGTTCAAAACGTGAAAGATGCTTTCTGAGAAACTTCTTTGTGATCTGTGAATATCTCTCATAGAGTTAGAGCTTAATTCTCAGGAAGCAGTTTCCTAACACTGTTTTCGTGGAATCTGCAAAGTGAGATTTGGGAGCCGGTAGGGGCCCATGGTGAAAAAGGAAATATCCTCAGATAATAACTAGAGAGAAGCTTTCTGAGAGATTGCTTTCTGATATGTGACTTCATCACACAGAGTTCCACCCTTCCCTTCTTGGAGCAGTTTGCTAACTCTGTTACCTTGTGTTCTGCAAAGCGATATTTGGGAGTTCATTGAGGGCTACGGTGAAAAAGGAAATATACTGAGATCAAAACTGGAAAGAAGCCTTCTGAGAAACTGTATTTCGATGTGTGAATGCAACTCACAGAGTTACACGTTTCTCTTCAGTGTTCAGTTTGCTAACACAATTTTCTGGAAATCTGCAATGGGATATTTCTGTACGCAGTGAAGCTTATGGTGAAAAAGGCAATATCCTCATATGAAAACTAGAAAGAAGGTTTCTTAGAAATTTCTTGGTGATGTGTGAATTCACCTCACAGAGTTACACTTATGTTTGATGCAGCAGTTGATTATCACTCTTTTGGAGGAACCTGAGAAGGACTTTTTTGGATCGCATTGAGATCTACGCTGATAAAGGAAATATCAGTTCAATATCTGAGGATATCTCCTTTGTGACCGTAAGCTTCATTGCACTGTGAAATATCCCAGTGCAGATTTCAAGAAAACAGGATTAGCGAAGGGATCCATGAAAAAGAAACGGTCACTCTGTGAGTTGCACTTACGTATCACAATGCAGTTTTTCAGAAGGCTTCCTTCCTGTTTTTCTCTGAGGATATTTCCTTTTTCACCATAGACCTCACTGGGATCCCAAATATCACTTTGCAAACTCCACGAGAAGTGTCTTAGCAAACGGCTTCATGAGGATAAAGTTATAACTCTGTGAGATGAATTCACAGGTCACAAAGAAGTTTATCAGAAATCTTCTTTCTCATTTTGATCGCCAGAGATTTCCTTTGGCCCTACAGTCTTCCAAGGGATCCGAAATATCAGTTCTTAGATTCCACAAAAACGGGGCTAGCCAAGGGCTCCACGAAATACTGCTAGAACTCAGTGAGTTGAATTCCCACAGCACAAACCCGTTTCTCTGACAGCGGCTTGCTGCTGGAGCTGAGGTGATTAGTGGTCTCGGAACGCCACCGTGTCCTTTTGCAGATTCTGCGAAAACACTGATAGCAAGCTTCTAATGAAAACCATGAGGAAACTCTGTGAGCTGAATTCACCCACAACCAAGAAGTTTCTGAGAAGGCTTCTCTGCAGATTTGTCTGAGGCTATTTCATGATTCAGCATGGGATTCCACGATATCCAGGAGGTCACTTCTGAGATTCCAGAAAATCAGTGCTAGCACACTCCTTCATGAAAGAGTGGTGTAACACTATGGAATGAAATCAGGCATCACAAAGCAGTTTCTCAGGAACCTTCATTCTGGGTTTTCTCGGAGGATATTTCCGTTGTCCTTAGACTCTTCAAAGGTATAGGAAGTATCAGTTCTCAGAATCCACAAAGACAGTGCTAGCAAACGGCTGGAGGACATAGTAGTGTAACTCTGTGAGATGAAGTGACAGATCAGAAAGCAATCTCTCAGAAAGCTTCTTTCACGTTTTCATCTGAGGAGATTTCCTTTCTCATCACAGGCTGCATAGCCCTAAGAAGTATCCCATGGTAGATTTCAAAAAAACTCTGTTAGCAAACTGACCACTGAAAAAAAAAGTGTAACTGTGTGAGCTGCATTCACACATGGCAATGCAGTTTCTCAGAACGCTTCCTTCCAGTTTTTGTCTGAGCATATTGCCTTTTACACCATAGGCCACAGTGAACGCCCAAATATCCCTTTCCAGAATCCACGAAAAGAGTGTTAGCAAACTGCTACCAGAAGGGTAATGTGAAGCTCTCTATGATGAATTCACACATCAGAAAGCAGTCTCTCAGGAAGCTTCTTTCTAACTCTTATCTGAGGATATTTCCTTTTTCACCATAGACCTGAATGCACTGCCAAATATCACTTTGCAGATTCCACGAAAACACTGTCAGCAAACTGCCCCATGAAGACTAAGTTGTAACTCTGTGAGATGAATTCACATAGCACAAAGAAATTTCTCAGAAAGTTTCTTTCACGTTTTTCATTGAGGATATTTCCTTTATCAGCGTAGGCCTCAATGCCACACAAACAAGCCCTTCTCAGTTTCCTCAAAGACAGTGTTAACCGACTGCTCCTTGAAATGTCACTGTAGGGGCGGAGCAAGATGGCCGAATAGGAACAGCTCCAGTCTCCAACTCCCAGCGCGAGCGACACAGAAGACCGGTGATTTCTGCATTTTCAACTGAGGTACTGGGGTCATCTCTCTAGGGAGTGCCGGACAATCGGTGCGGGTCAGCTGCTGCAGCCTGACCAGCGTGAGCTGAAGCAGGGCGAGGCATCGCCTCACCTGGAAGCGCAAGGGGGAAGGAAATCCGTTTTCCTAGCCAGGGGAACTGAGACACACAACACCTGGAAAATCGGGTAACTCCCACCCCAATACTGCGCTTTAAGGAAACAGGCACACCAGGAGAATATATCCCACACCTGGCCGGGAGGGTCCCACGCCCACGGAGCCTCCCTCACGGCTAACACAGCGTCTGCGGCGATCTATCCGCAAGGCAGCAGCGAGGCTGGGGGAGGGGCGCCCGCCATTGCTGAGGCTTAGTAGGTAAACAAAGCTGCTGGGAAGCTCGAACTGGGTGGAGCTCACAGCAGCTCAAGGAAGCCTGCCTGTCTCTGTAGACTCTACCTCTGCGGACAGCGCACAGCTGCAGTCCATTAGGGGAAAGAGCGGGGCCGCTGCAGACCCGAACGACTCTGTCTGACAGCTTTGGGGAGAGCCGTGGATCTCCTAACGCGGAGGTTGAGATCTGAGAACGGACAGACTGCCTGCTCAGGTGGGTCCCTGACCCCTGAGTAGCCTAGCTGGGAGACATCCCCCACTAGGGGCAGTCTGATACCCCACACCTCACAGGGTGGCATCATCCCTGAGAGGAAACTTCCAAAGAAAGAATCAGACAGGTACACTCGCTGTTCAGCAATATTCTATCTTCGGCAACCTCTGCTGCTGATACCCAGGCAAACAGGGTCTGGAGTGGACCTCAAGCAATCTCTAACAGACCAACAGACAGTCCTTCTGACTGTCAGACGGAAAACTATCAAACAGGAAGGACACCTATACCAAAACCCCATCAGTACGTCACCATCATCAAAGTCCAGAGACAGATAAAACCACAAAGATGGGGAAGAAGCAGGGCAGAAAAGCTGGAAATTCAAAAAATAAGAGCGCATCTCCCCCTGCAAAGGAGCGCAGCCCATCGCCAGCAACGGATCAAAGCTGGTCAGAGAATGACTTTGACGAGATGAGAGAAGAAGGCTTCAGTCCATCAAACCTCTCAGAGCTAAAGGAGGAATTACGTACCCAGCGCAAAGAAACTAAAAATCTTGAAAAAAAAGTGGAAGAATTGACAGCTAGACTAATTAATGCAGAGAAGATCATAAACGAAATGACAGAGATGAAAACCATGACACGAGAAATACGTGACAAATGCACAAGCTTCAGTAACCGACTCGATCAACTGGAAGAAAGAGTATCAGCGATTGAGGATCAAATGAATGAAATGAAGCGAGAAGAGAAACCAAAAGAAAAAAGAAGAAAAAGAAATGAACAAAGCCTGCAAGAAGTATGGGATTATGTAAAAAGACCAAATCTACGTCTGATTGGGGTGCCTGAAAGTGAGGGGGAAAATGGAACCAAGTTGGAAAACACTCTTCAGGATATCATCCAGGAGAACTTCCCCAACCTAGTAGGGCAGGCCAACATTCAAATTCAGGAAATACAGAGAACGCCACGAAGATACTCCTCCAGAAGAGCAACTCCAAGACACATAATTGCCAGATTCACCAAAGTTGAAATGAAAGAAAAAATCTTAAGGGCAGCCAGAGAGAAAGGTCGGGTTACCCACAAAGGGAAGCCCATCAGAATAACAGCAGACCTCTCGGCAGAAACTCTACAAGCCAGAAGAGAGTGGGGGCCAATATTCAACGTTCTTAAAGAAAAGAATTTTCAACCCAGAATTTCATATCCAGCCAAACTAAGCTTCATCAGTGAAGGAGAAATAAAATCTTTACAGATAAGCAAATGCTTAGAGATTTTGTCACCACCAGGCCTGCCTTACAAGAGACCCTGAAGGAAGCCCTAAACATGGAAAGGAACAACCGGTACCAGCCATTGCAAAAACATGCCAAAATGTAAAGACCATCGAAGCTAGGAAGAAACTGCATCAACTAACGAGCAAAATAACCAGTTAATATCATAATGACAGGATCAAGTTCACACATAACAATATTAACCTTAAATGTCAATGGACTAAATGCTCCAATTAAAAGACACAGACTGGCAAACTGGATCAAGAGTCAAGACCCATCAGTCTGCTGTATTCAGGAGACCCATCTCACATGCAGAGACATACATAGGCTCAAAATAAAGGGATGGAGGAAGATCTACCAAGCAAATGGAGAACAAAAAAAAGCAGGGGTTGCAATCCTAGTCTCTGATAAAACAGACTTTAAACCATCAAAGATCAAAAGAGACAAAGAAGGCCATTACATAATGGTAAAGGGATCAATTCAACAGGAAGAGCTAACTCTCCTAAATATCTATGCACCCAATACAGGAGCACCCAGATTCATCAAGCAAGTCCTTAGAGACCTACAAAGAGACTTAGACTCCCATACAATAATAATGGGAGACTTCAACACTCCACTGTCAACATTAGACAGATCAACGAGACAGAAAGTTAACAAGGATATCCAGGAATTGAACTCATCTCTGCACCAAGCGGACCTAATAGACATCTATAGAACTCTCCACCCCAAATCAACAGAATATACATTCTTCTCAGCACCACATCGCACTTATTCCAAAATTGACCACATAATTGGAAGTAAAGCACTCCTCAGCAAATGTACAAGAACTGAAATTATAACAAACTGTCTCTCAGACCACAGTGCAATCAAACTAGAACTCAGGACTAAGAAACTCAATCAAAACCGCTCAACTACATGGAAACTGAACAACCTGCTCCTGAATGACTACTGGGTACATATCGAAATGAAAGCAGAAATAAAGATGTTCTTTGAAACCAACGAGAACAAAGATACAACATACCAGAATCTCTGGGACACATTTAAAGCAGTGTGTAGAGGGAAATTTATAGCACTAAATGCCCACAAGAGAAAGCAGGAGAGATCTAAAATTGACACTCTAACATCACAATTAAAAGAACTAGAGAGGCAAGAGCAAACACATTCAAAAGCTAGCAGAAGGCAAGAAATAACTAAGATCAGAGCAGAACTGAAGGAGATAGAGACACAAAAAACCCTCCAAAAAATCAATGAATCCAGGAGTTGGTTTTTTGAAAAGATAAACAAAATTGACAGACCGCTAGCTAGACTAATAAAGAAGAAAAGAGAGAAGAATCAAATAGACGCAATAAAAAATGATAAAGGGGATATCACCACCGACCCCACAGAAATACAAACAACCATCAGAGAATACTATAAATGCCTCTACGCAAATCAACTAGAAAATCTAGAAGAAATGGATAATTTCCTGGACACTTACACTCTCCCAAGACTAAACCAGGAAGAAGTTGAATCCCTGAATAGACCAATAGCAGGCTCTGAAATTGAGGCAACAATTAATAGCCTACCCACCAAAAAAGTCCAGGACCAGATGGATTCACAGCTGAATTCTACCAGAGGTACAAGGAGGAGCTGGTACCATTCCTTCTGAAACTATTTCAATCAATAGAAAAAGAGGGAATCCTCCCTAACTCTTTTTATGAGGCCAACATCATCCTGATACCAAAGCCTGGCAGAGACACAACAAAAAAAGAGAATTTTAGACCAATATCCCTGATGAACATCGATGCAAAAATCCTCAATAAAATACTGGCAAACCGGATTCAGCAGCACATCAAAAAGCTTATCCACCATGATCAAGTGGGCTTCATCCCTGGGATGCAAGGCTGGTTCAACATTCGCAAATCAATAAACGTAATCCAGCATATAAACAGAACCAAAGACAAGAACCACATAATTATCTCAATAGATGCAGAAAAGGCTTTTGACAAAATTCAACAGCCCTTTATGCTAAAAACGCTCAATAAATTTGGTATTGATGGAACGTACCTCAAAATAATAAGAGCTATTTATGACAAACCCACAGCTAATATCATACTGAATGGGCAAAAACTGGAAAAATTCCCTTTGAAAACTGGCACAAGACAGGGATGCCCTCTCTCACCACTCCTATTCAACATAGTGTTGGAAGTTCTGGCTAGGGCAATCAGGCAAGACAAAGAAATCAAGGGTATCCAGTTAGGAAAAGAAGAAGTCAAATTGTCCCTGTTTGCAGATGACATGATTGTATATTTAGAAAACCCCATCATCTCAGCCCAAAATCTCCTTAAGCTGATAAGCAACTTCAGCAAAGTCTCAGGATACAAAATTAATGTGCAAAAATCACAAGCATTCTTATACACCAGTAACAGACAAGCAGAGAGCCAAATCAGGAATGAACTTCCATTCACAATTGCTTCAAAGAGAATCAAATACCTAGGAATCCAGCTTACAAGGGATGTAAAGGACCTCTTCAAGGAGAACTACAAACCACTGCTCAGTGAAATCAAAGAGGACACAAACAAATGGAAGAACATACCATGCTCATGGATAGGAAGAATCAATATCGTGAAAATGGCCATACTGCCCAAGGTGATTTATAGATTCAATGCCATCCCCATCAAGCTACCAATGAGTTTCTTCACAGAATTGGAAAAAACTGCTTTAAAGTTCATATGGAACCAAAAAGAGCCCGCATTGCCAAGACAATCCTAAGTCAAAAGGACAAAGCTGGAGGCGTCACGCTACCTGACTTCAAACTATACTACAAGGCTACAGTAACCAAAACAGCATGGTACTGGTACCACAACAGAGATATAGACCAATGGAACAGAACAGAGTCCTCAGAAATAATACCACACATCTACAGCCATCTGATCTTTGACAAACCTGAGAGAAACAAGAAATGGGGAAGGATTCCCTATTTAATAAATGGTGCTGGGAAAATTGGCTAGCCATAAGGAGAAAGCTGAAACTGGATCCTTTCCTTACCCCTTATACGAAAATTAATTCAAGATGGATTAGAGACTTAAATGTTAGACCTAATACCATAAAAACCCTAGAAGAAAATCTAGGTAGTACCATTCAGGACATAGGCATGGGCAAGGACTTCATGTCTAAAACACCAAAAGCAACGGCAGCAAAAGCAAAATTGACACATGGGATCTAATTAAACTAAAGAGCTTTTGCACAGCTAAAGAACTACCATCAGAGTGAACAGGCAACCTACACAATGGGAAAAAATTTTTGCAACCTACTCATCTGACAAAGGGCTAATATCCAGAATCTACAAAGAACTCAAACAAATATACAAGAAAAAAACAAACAACCCATCCAAAAGTGGGGAAAGGATATGAACAGACATTTCTCAAAAGAAGACATCCATACAGCCAACAGACACATGAAAAAATGCTCATCATCACTCGCCATCAGAGAAATGCAAATCAAAACCACAATGAGATACCATCTCACACCAGTTAGAATGGCAATCATTAAGAAGTCAGGAAACAACAGGTGTTGGAGAGGATGTGGAGAAATAGGAACACTTTTACACTGTTGGTGGGATTGTAAACTAGTTCAACCATTATGGAAAACAGTATGGCGATTCCTCAAGGATCTAGAACTAGATGTACCATATGACCCAGCCATCCCACTACTGGGTATATACCCAAAGGATTATAAATTACTCTACTACAAAGACACATGCACACGTATGTTTATTGCGGCACTATTCACAATAGCAAAGACTTGGAATCAACCCAAATGTCCATCTGTGACAGACTGGATTAAGAAAATGTGGCACATATACACCATGGAATACTATGCAGCCATCAAAAAGGATGAGTTTGCATCCTTTGTAGGGACATGGATGCAGCTGGAAACCATCATTCTTAGCAAACTATCACAAGAAGAGAAACCAAACACCGCATGTTCTCACGCATAGGTGGGAACTGAACAATGAGATCACTTGGACTCGGGAAGGGGAACATCACACACTGGGGCCTATCATGGGGAGGGGGGAGGAGGGAGGGATTGCATTGGGGAGTTATACATGATATAAACGTCATGCACATGTACCCTAGAACTTAAAGTATAATAAAAAAAAAAAAGAAAAAAAAAAAGAAATGTCACTGTAACTCTGGGAGATGAATTCACACATCTCAGAGAAGTTTCTAAGAAAGCTTCTTTCTAGTTTTTCTCTCATGATATTTCTGTTGACCCCATAAGCTTCATTGCGCTGAGATGTATCCCGTTACAGATTACACGAAAACTGTGTTAGCAAACTGATGACTGAAGAGAATAGTGAAACTCTGAGAGTTGCAATGACACATGGCAATGCAGTTTCACACAACCCTTCTTCCAGTTTTTGTCTGAGGATATTGCCTTTTACACTGTATGCCACAGTGAACTCCCAAATATCACTTTCCAGAATCCACGAAAAGAATGTTAGCAAACTACTACAAGAAGGGAAACGTAAAGCTCTCTATGATGAATTCACACATCAGAAAGAAGTCTGTCAGGAAGCTTCTTTCCAGCTATTTTCTGAGGATATTTCCTTTTTCACCATAGGCCTCAATGCGCTCCCAAATATCACTTTGCAGGTTCCACGGAAACACTGTCAGCAAACTGCTTCATGAAGACTAAGTTGTAGCTCTGTGAGATGAATTCACATAGCACAAAAAAGTTTCTCACAAAGCTCTTTTCACGTTTTTCATTGAAGATATTTCTTTTATCAGCGTAGCCCTCAATGAGACCAAAACTAGCAATTCTCGCTTTCCTCAAAGACAGTGTTAATCGACTGCTCCTTGAAATGTGAGTGTAACGCTGTCAGATGAATTCAGACATCACAGAGAAGTTTCTAAGAAAGCTTCGTTCTAGTTTTTATCTCAGGAATTCTCCATTGACACCGTGAGCTTCATTGCACTAAGATGTATCCCGTGGCAAATTTCAAGAAAACTGAGTTAGCAAACTGATGACTGAGGAGAAAAGTGTAACTCTGTGAGTTGCACTCACACATGGCAATGCAGTTTCTCACAGCCCTTCCTTCCAGTTTTTGTCTGAGGAGATTTCCTTTTTCACCCTAGGCCACAGTGAGCTCCCAAATATCACTTTCCAGAATCCACGAAAAGAGTGTTAGCAAACTGCTACCAGAAGGGAAACGTGAAGCTCTCTATGATGAATTCACACATCAGAAAGCAGTCTCTCAGGAAGCTTCTTTCTAGCTATTATCTGAGGATATTTCCTTTTTCACCATAGACCTCAATGCGCTCCCAAATATCACTTTGCAGATTCCACGAAAACACTGTCAGCAAACTGCTTCATGAAGACTAAGTTGTAACTCTGTGAGATGAATTCACTTCTCACAGAGAAGTTTCTCATAAAGCTACTTTCTAGTTTTTCTCTGAGGATATCTCCTTTGTGACCGTAATCTTCATTGCACTGTGAAATATCTCAATGCAGATTTCAAGAAAACAAGGTTAGCGAAGGGATCCATGAAGAGGAAAGGGTCACTCTGTGAGTTGCATTCACGCGTCACAATGCAGTTACTCAGAACGCTTCCTTCCTGTTTTTCTCTGAGGATATTTCCTTTTTCACCATAGCCCTCACTGGGCTCCCAAATATCACTTAGCAAATTCCACGAAAACACTGTCAGCAAACTGCCCCATGAAGACTAACTTGAAACTCTGTGAGATGAATTCACATAGAACAAAGAAATTTCTCACAAAGATTCTTTCACGTTTTTCATTGAGGATATTTCCTTCATCAGCACGTCCTCAATGCCACACAAACTAGCCTTTATTAGTTTCCTAAAAGACAGTGTAAATCAACTACTCCTTGAAATGTAACTGTAACTCTGGGAGATGAATTCACACATCTCAGAGAAGTTTCTAAGTAAGCTCCTTTCTAGTTTTTATCTCATGATATTTCCTTTGACACCATAAGCTTCATTGCGCTGAGATGTATCCCATTGCAGATTACAAGAAAATTGTAATCTGATGACTGAGGAGAATACTGAAACTCTGTGAGTTGCATTGACACATGGCAATGCAGTTTCTCACAACCCTTACTTCTACTTTTTGTCTGAGGTTATTTCTTGTTCACCATAGGCCACAGTGAGCTCCCAAATATCACTTTCCAGAATACACGAAAAGAATGTTAGCGAACTGGTACCAGAAGGGAAAAGTGAAGCTCTCTAAGAAGTAGTAACACATTCGTAAGTAATTTCTGACAAAGCTTCTTTCTAGCTCTTATCTGAGGATATTTCCTTTTTCACCATAGAACTCACAGGGCTCTCAAATATCACTTTACGAACTCCAGCAGAAGTGTCTTAGCGAACGGCTTCATGAGGAGATAGGTGTAAGTCTGTGAGATGAATTCACAGGTCACAAAGAAGTTTCTCAGAAAGCTTCTTTCTCAATTGTATCGGCGGAGATTTCCTTTGGCCCTAGAGTCTTCCAAGGGATCCGAAATATCAGTTCTCCGATTCCACAAAAACGGGGCTAGCCAAGGGCTGCACGAAATACTGCTGGAACTCAGTGAGTTGAATTCCCACAGCACAAAGCCGATTCTCAGAAAGCGGCTTGCTGTTGGAGCTGAGGTTATTTGTGGTCTCGGAGCGCCACCGTGTGTCCTGTTGCAGATACTGCGACAACACTCTTAGCAAGCTTCTCAATGAAAACCATGAGGAAACTCTGTGAGCTGAATTCACCCACAACCAAGAAGTTTCTGAGAAGGCTTCTCTGCAGATTTGTCTGAGGCTATTTCATGATTCAGCATGGGATTCCACGATATCCAGGAGGTCACTTCTGAGATTCCAGAAAATCAATGCTAGCACACTCCTCCATGAAAGAGTGGTGTAACACTGTGGAATCGATTCAGGCATCACAAAGCAGTTTCTCAGAAAGCTTCATTCGGGGTTTTCTCGGAGGATATTTCTTTGGCATTAGACGCTTCAAAGCTATAGGATATATCAGTTCTCAGAATCCACAAAGACCGTGCTAGCAAATGGTTGCAGGACATAGTAGTGTAACTCTGTGAGATGAAGTGACACGTCAGAAAGCAATCTCTCACAAAGCTTCTTTCACGTTTTCATCTGAGGAGACTTTCTTTCTTACCACAGGCTACCTAGCCCTAAGATGTATGCCATGCTAGATTTCAAGAAAACAGTGTTAGCAAACTGATCACTGAAAAGAAAAGTGGAACTCTGTGAGTTGCATTCACACATGGCAATGCAGTTTCTCAGAACGCTTCCTTCCCGTTTTTGTCTGATGATACTGCCTTTTCCACCATAGGCCACAGTGAACTCCCAAAGATCACTTTCCAAAATCCACGAAAAGTGTGTTAGCAAACTGCTATCCGAAGGGAAACGTGAAGCTCTCTATGATGAATTCACACATGAGAAGGAGTCTCTCAGAAAGCTTCTTTCTAGCTCTTATCTGAGGATATATCCTCTTTCGCCATAGGCCTCAAAGCGCTCCGAAATATCACTTTGCAGATTCCACGAAAACACTGTCAGCAAACTGCCCCATGAAGACTAAGCTGGAGCTCTGTGAGATGAATTCACATAGCACAAAGAAGTTTCTCACAAAGCTTCTTTCACGTTTTTCATTGAGGAGCTTGCCTTTATCAGCGTAGGCCTCAATGCCACACAAACTAGCCTTTCTCAGTTTCCTCAAAGACAGTGTTAATCGACTGCTCCTTGAAATGTCACTGTAACTCTGGGAGATGAATTCACACATCTCAGAGAAGTTTCTAAGAAAGCTTCTTTCTACTTTTTATCTCATGATATTTCCTTTGACACCGCAAGCTTCACTGCGCTGAGATGTATCCCGTTGCAGAGAACAAGAAAACTGTGTTAGCAACCTGATGACTGAAGGGAATAGTGTAACTCTGTGAGTTGCATTCACACATGGCAATGCAGTGTCTCACAACCCTTCCTTCCAGTTTTTGTCTGAGGAGATTTCCTTTTTCACCCTAGGCCACAGTGAGCCCCCAAATATCACTTTCCAGAATCCACGAAAAGAGTGTTAGCAAACTGCTCCCAGAAGGGAAACGTGAAGCTCTCTATGATGAAGTCACACATCAGAAAGGAATTTCTCACAAAGCTTCTTTCTAGCTCTTATCTCAGGAGAATTCCTTTTTCACCATAGGCCTCAATGCGCTCCCAAATATCACTTTGCAGATTCCACGAAAACACTGTCAGCAAACTGCTTCATGAAGACTAAGTTGTAACTCTGTGAGATGAATTCACTTCTCACAGAGAAGTTTCTCAGAAAGCTACTTTCTAGTTTTTCTCTGAGGATATCTCCTTTGTGACCGGAAGCTTCATTGCACTGTGAAATATCCCAATGCAGATTTCCAGAAAACAGGGTTAGCGAACGGATCCATGAAGAGGAAAGGGTCACTCTGTGAGTTGCATTCACGTGTCACAATGCAGTTTCTCAGAAGGCTTCTTTCCTGTTTTGCTCTGAGGATATTTCCTTTGTCACCATAGCCCTCTCTGGGCTCCCAAATATCACTTTGCAAACTCCAGCAGAAGTGTCTTAGCGAACGGCTTCATGAGGAGAAAGGTGTAAGTGTGTGAGATGAATTCACAGGTCACAGAGAAGTTTCTCAGAAAGCTTCTTTCTCATTTGTATCGGCGGAGATTTCCTTTGGCCCTAGAGTCTTCCAAGGGATCCGAAATATCAGTTCTCCGATTCCACAAAAACGGGGCTAGCCAAGGGCTGCACGAAATACTGCTGGAACTCAGTGAGTTGAATTCCCACAGCACAAAGTCGAGTCTCAGAAAACGGCTTGCTGTTGGAGCTGAGGTTATTTGTGGTCTCGGAGCGCCACCGTGTGTCCTTTTGCAGATTCTGCGAAAACACTCTTAGCAAGCTTCTCAATGAAAACCATGAGGAAACTCTGTGAGCTGAATTCACCCACAACCAAGAAGTTTCTGAGAAGGCTTCTCTGCAGATTTGTCTGAGGCTATTTCATGATTCAGCATGGGATTCCACGATATCCAGGAGGTCACTTCTGAGATTCCAGAAAATCGGTGCTAGCAAACTCCTCCATGAAAGACTGGTGTCACACTGTGGAATCGATTCAGGCATCACAAAGCAGTTTCTCAGAAACCTTCTATCGAGGTTTTCTCGGAGGATATTTCCTTTGTCCTTAGACCCTTCAAAGCTATAATTCTCAGAATCCACCAAGACAGTGCTTGCAAACGGTTGCAGGACATAGTAGTGTAACTCTGTGAGATGAAGTGACAGATCAGAAAGCCATCTCTCAGAAAGCTTCTTTCACGTTTTCATCTGAGGAGATTTCCTTTCTCACCACAGGCTGCATAGCCCTAAGATGTATGCCATGCTAGATTTCAAGAAAACAGTGTTAGCAAACTGATCACTGAAAAGAAAAGTGGAACTCTGTGAGTTGCATTCACACATGGCAATGCAGTTTCTCAGAACGCTTCCTTCCCGTTTTTGTCTGAGGATACTGCCTTTTCCACCATAGGCCACAGTGAACTCCCAAATAGCACTTTCCAAAATCCACGAAAAGAGTGTCAGCAAACTGCTACCAGAAGGGAAACGTGAAGCTCTCTATGATGAATTCACACATCAGAAGGGGTCTCTCAGAAAGCTTCTTTCTAGCTCTTATCTGAGGATATATCCTCTTTCACCATAGGCCTCAATGCGCTCCGAAATATCACTTTGCAGATTCCACGAAAACACTGTCAGCAATCTGCCCCATGAAGATTAAGCTGGAGCTCTGTGAGATGAATTCACATAGCACAAAGAAGTTTCTCACAGAGCTTCTTCCACGTTTTTCATTGAGGATATTTCCTTTATCAGCGTAGGCCTCAATGCCACACAAACTAGCCTGTCTCAGTTTCCTCAAAGACAGTGTTAATCGACGGCTCCTTGAAATGTCACTGTAACTCTGGGAGACGAATTCACACATCTCAGAGAAGTTTCTAAGAAAGCTTCTTTCTAGTTTTTATCTCATGATATTTCCTTTGACACCGTAAGCTTCACTGCGCTGAGATGTATCCCGTTGCAGAGAACAAGAAAACTGTTGTAGCAACCTGATGACTGAAGGGAATAGTGTAACTCTGTGAGTTGCATTCACACATGGCAATGCAGTTTCTCACAACCCTTCCTTCCACTTTTTGTCTGAGGAGATTTCCTTTTTCACCCTAGGCCACAGTGAGCCCCCAAATATCACTTTCCAGAATCCAGGAAAAGAGTGTTAGCAAACTGCTACCAGAAGGGAAACGTGAAGCTCTCTATGATGAAGTCACACATCAGAAAGGAATTTCTCACAAAGCTTCTTTCTAGCTCTTATCTCAGGAGAATTCCTTTTTCACCATAGGCCTCAATGCGCTCCCAAATATCACTTTGCAGATTCCACGAAAACACTGTCAGCAAACTGCTTCATGAAGACTAAGTTGTAACTCTGTGAGATGAATTCACTTCTCACAGAGAAGTTTCTCAGAAAGCTACTTTCTAGTTTTTCTCTGAGGATATCTCCTTTGTGACCGTAAGCTTCGTTGCACTGTGAAATATCCCAATGCAGATTTCCAGAAAACAGGGTTAGCGAACGGATCCATGAAGAGGAAAGGGTCACTCTGTGAGTTGCATTCACGTGTCACAATGCAGTTTCTCAGAAGGCTTCTTTCCTGTTTTGCTCTGAGGATATTTCCTTTGTCACCATAGCCCTCTCCGGGCTCCCAAATATCACTTTGCAAACTCCAGCAGAAGTGTCTTAGCGAACGGCTTCATGAGGAGAAAGGTGTAAGTGTGTGAGATGAATTCACAGGTCACAGAGAAGTTTCTCAGAAAGCTTCTTTCTCATTTGTATCGGCGGAGATTTCCTTTGGCCCTAGAGTCTTCCAAGGGATCCGAAATATCAGTTCTCCGATTCCACAAAAACGGGGCCAGCCAAGAGCTCCACGAAATACTGCTGGAACTCAGTGAGTTGAATTCCCACAGCACAAAGCCGATTCTCAGAAAGCGGCTTGCTGTTGGAACGAGGTTATTGTGGTCTCGGAGCGCCACCGTGTGTCCATTTTGCAGATCTGCAAAACACTCTTAGCAAGCTTCTCAATGAAAACATGAGGAAACTCTGTGAGCTGAATCACCCACAACCAAGAAGTTTCTGAGAAGGCTTCTCGGCAGATTTGTCTGAGGCTATTTCATGATCAGCATGGGATTCCACGATATCCAGGAGGTCACTTCTGAGATTCCAGAAAATCGGTGCTAGCAACTCCTCCATGAAAGATGGTGTCACACTGTGGAATCGATTCAGGCCACAAAGCAGTTTCTCAGAAAGCTTCATTCGGGGTTTTCTCGGAAGATATTTCCTTGTCCTTAGACCCTTCCAAACTATAGGATTATCAGTTCTCAGAATCCTCAAGGACCGCGTGCTTGCAGGGATGAAGTGACAGATGACAGAAAGCAGCATCTCACAGAAAGCTTCTTTCACTTTTTCATCTGAGGAGATTCCTTTCTCCACCACAGGCTGCATAGCCCTAAGATGTATGCCATGCTAGATTTCAAGAAAACAGTGTTAGCAAACTGATCACTGAAGAAAAGTGGAACTCTGTGAGTTGCATTCACACATGGCAATGCAGTTCTCAGAACGCTTCCTTCCCGTTTTTGTCTGAGGATACTGCCTTTCACCATAGGCCACAGTGAACTCCCAAAGATCATTTTCCAAAATCCACGAAAAGAGTGTTAGGAAACTGCTACCAGAAGGGAAACGTGA
The DNA here is from genome assembly GCF_009764315.1 of Trachypithecus francoisi. Classification (NCBI taxonomy): domain Eukaryota; kingdom Metazoa; phylum Chordata; class Mammalia; order Primates; family Cercopithecidae; genus Trachypithecus; species Trachypithecus francoisi. Next base: position 62,986,629 of record NW_022681465.1, read on the forward strand.
AGCTCTCTATGATGAATTCACACATGAGAAGGAGTCTTCAGAAGCTTCTTTCTAGCTCTTATCTGAGGATATATCCTCTTTCCCCATAGGCCTCAATGCGCTCCGAAATATCACTTTGCAGATTCCACGAAAACACTGTCAGCAAACTGCCCCATGAAGACTAAGCTTGAGCTCTGTGAGATGAATTCACATAGCACAAAGAAGTTTCTCACAAGCTTCTTTCACGTTTTTCATTGAGGATCTTTCCTTTATCAGCGTAGGCCTCAATGCCACACAAACTAGCCTTTCTCAGTTTCCTCAAAGACAGTGTTATCCGACTGCTCCTTGAAATGTCACTGTAACTCTGGGAGATGAATCCACATCTCAGAGAAGTTTCTAAGAAAGCTTCTTTCTAGTTTTTATCTCATGATATTCCTTTGACACCGTAAGCTTCACTGCGCTGAGATGTATCCCGTTGCAGAGACAAGAAAACTGTGTTAGCAACCTGATGACTGAAGGGAATAGTGTAACTCTGTGAGTTGCATTCACACATGGCAATGCAGTTTCTCACAACCCTTCCTCCAGTTTTTGTCTGAGGAGATTTCCTTTTTCACCCTAGGCCACAGTGAGCCCCCAAATATCACTTTCCAGAATCACGAAAAGAGTGTTAGCAAACTGCTCCCAGAAGGGAAACGTGAAGCTCTCTATGATGAAGTCACACATCAGAAAGGAATTTCTCACAAAGCTTCTTCTAGCTCTTATCTCAGGAGAATTCCTTTTTCACCATAGGCCTCAATGCGCTCCCAAATATCACTTTGCAGATTCACGAAAACACTGTCAGCAAACTGCTTCATGAAGACTAAGTTGTAACTCTGTGAGATGAATCACTTCTCACAGAGAAGTTCTCAGAAAGCTACTTTCTAGTTTTTCTCTGAGGATATCTCCTTTGTGACCGTAAGCTTCGTTGCACTGTGAAATATCCCAAAGCAGATTTCCAGAAAACAGGGTTAGCGAACGGATCCATGAAGAGGAAAGGGTCACTCTGTGAGTTGCATTCACGTGTCACAATGCAGTTTCTCAGTGGGCTTCTTTCCTGGTTTACTCTGAGGTTATTTCCTTTGTCACCATAGCCCTCTCCGGGCTCCCAAATATCACTTTGCAAACTCCAGCAGAAGTGTCTTAGCGAACGGCTTCATGAGGAGAAAGGTGTAAGTGTGTGAGATGAATTCACAGGTCACAGAGAAGTTTCTCAGAAAGCTTCTTTCTCATTTGTATCGGCGGAGATTTCCTTGGCCCTAGAGTCTTCCAAGGATCCGAAATATCAGTTCTCCGATTCCACAAAAACGGGGCCAGCCAAGAGCTCCACAATACTGCTGGAACTCAGTGAGTTGAATTCCCACAGCACAAAGCCGATTTCAGAAAGCGGCTTGCTGTTGGAACCGAGGTTTTTGTGGTCTCGGAGCGCCACCGTGTGTCCTTTTGCAGATTCTGCGAAAACACTCTTAGCAAGCTTCTCAATGAAAACCATGAGGAAACTCTGTGAGCTGAATTCACCCACAACCAAGAAGTTTCTGAGAAGGCTTCTCTGCAGATTTGTCTGAGGCTATTTCATGATTCAGCATGGGATTCCACGATATCCAGGAGGTCACTTCTGAGATTCCAGAAAATCGGTGCTAGCAAACTCCTCCATGAAAGACTGGTGTCACACTGTGGAATCGATTCAGGCATCACAAAGGAGTTTCTCAGAAAGCTTCATTCGGGGTTTTCTCGGAAGATATTTCCTTTGTCCTTAGACCCTTCCAAGCTGTAGGATATATCTGTTCTCAGAATCCTCAAAGACCGTGCTTGCAAACGGTTGCAGGACATAGTAGTGTAACTCTGTGAGATGAAGTGACAGATCAGAAAGCCATCTCTCAGAAAGCTTCTTTCACGTTTTCATCGGAGGAGATTTCCTTCCTCACCACAGGCTGCATAGCCCTAAGATGTATGCCATGCTAGATTTCAAGAAAACAGTGTTAGCAAACTGATCACTGAAAAGAAAAGTGGAACTCTGTGAGTTGCATTCACACATGGCAATGCAGTTTCTCAGAACGCTTCCTTCCCGTTTTTGTCTGAGGATACTGCCTTTTCCACCATAGGCCACAGTGAACTCCCAAAGATCACTTCCCAAAATCCACGAAAAGAGTGTTAGCAAACTGCTACCAGAAGGGAAACGTGAAGCTCTCTATGATGAATTCACACATGAGAAGGAGTCTCTCTGAAAGCTTCTTTCTAGCTCTTATCTGAGGATATATCCTCTTTCGCCCTAGGCCTCAAAGCGCTTCGAAATATCACTTTGCAGATTCCACGAAAACACTGTCAGCAAACTGCCCCATGAAGACTAAGCTGGAGCTCTGTGAGATGAATTCACATAGCACAAAGAAGTTTCTCACAAAGCTTCTTTCACGTTTTTCATTGAGGATCTTTCCTTTTTCAGCGTAGGCCTCAATGCCACACAAACTAGCCTTTCTCAGTTTCCTCAAAGACAGTGTTAATCGACTGCTCCTGAAATGTCACTGTAACTCTGGGAGATGAATTCACACATCTCAGAGAAGTTCTAAGAAGCTTCTTTCTAGTTTTTGTCTCATGATATTTCCTTTGACACCGTAAGCTTCACTGCGCTGAGATGTATCCCGTGCAGAGAACAAGAAAACTGTGTTAGCACCTGATGACTGAAGGGAATAGTGTAACTCTGTGAGTTGCATTCACATGGCATGCAGTGTCTCACAATCCTTCCTTCCAGTTTTGTCTAAGTAGATTTCCTTTTTCACCCTAGGCCACAGTGAGCCCCCAAATATCACTTTCCAGAATCCACGAAAAGAGTGTTAGCAAACTGCTCCCGAAGGGAAACGTGAAGCTCTCTATGATGAAGTCACACTCAGAAGGATTTCTCACAAAGCTTCTTCTAGCTCTATCTCAGGAGAATTCCTTTTTCACCATAGGCCTCAATGCGCTCCCAAATATCACTTTGCAGATTCCACGAAAACACTGTCAGCAAACTGCTTCATGAAGACTAAGTTGTAACTCTGTGAGATGAATTCACTTCTCACAGAGAAGTTTCTCAGAAAGCTACTTTCTAGTTTTTCTCTGAGGATATCTCCTTGTGACCGTAAGCTTCGTTGCACTGTGAAATATCCCAATGCAGATTTCCAGAAAACAGGGTTAGCGAACGGATCCATGAAGAGGAAAGGGTCACTCTGTGAGTTGCATTCACGTGTCACAATGCAGTTTCTCAGAGGGCTTCTTCCTGTTTTGCTCTGAGGTTATTTCCTTTGTCACCATAGCCCTCTCTGGGCTCCCAAATATCACTTTGCAAACTCGAGCAGAAGTGTCTTAGCGAACGGCTTCATGAGGAGAAAGGTGTAAGTGTGTGAGATGAATCCACAGGTCAAAGAGAAGTTTCTCAGAAAGCGTCTTTGTCATTGTATCGGCGGAGATTTTCTTGGCCCTAGAGTCTTCCAAGGGATCCGAAATATCAGTTCTCCGATTCCACAAAAACGGGGCAGCCAAGAGCTCCACGAAATACTGCTGGAACTCAGTGAGTTGAATTCCCACAGCACAAAGCCGATTCTCAGAAAGCGGCTTGCTGTTGGAACCGAGGTTATTTGTGGTCTCGGAGCGCCACCGTGTGTCCTTTTGCAGATTCTGCGAAAACACTCTTAGCAAGCTTCTCAATGAAAACCATCAGGAAACTCTGTGAGCTGAATTCACCCACAACCAAGAAGTTTCTGAGAAGGCTTCTCTGCAGATTTGTCTGAGGCTATTTCATGATTCAGCATGGGATTCCACGATATCCAGGAGGTCACTTCTGAGATTCCAGAAAATCGGTGCTAGCAAACTCCTCCATGAAAGACTGGTGTCACACTGTGGAATCGATTCAGGCATCACAAAGCAGTTTCTCAGAAAGCTTCATTCGGGGTTTTCTCGGAAGATATTTCCTTTGTCCTTAGACCCTTCCAAGCTGTAGGGTATATCTGTTCTCAGAATCCTCAAAGACCGTGCTTGCAAACGGTTGCAGGACATAGTAGTGTAACTCTGTGAGATGAAGTGACAGATCAGAAAGCCATCTCTCAGAAAGCTTCTTTCACGTTTTCATCTGAGGAGATTTCCTTTCTCACCACAGGCTGCATAGCCCTAAGATGGATGCCATGCTAGATTTCAAGAAAACAGTGTTAGCAAACTGATCACTGAAAAGAAAAGTGGAACTCTGTGAGTTGCATTCACACATGGCAATGCAGTTTCTCAGAACGCTTCCTTCCCGTTTTTGTCTGAGGATACTGCCTTTTCCACCATAGGCCACAGTGAACTCCCAAAGATCACTTTCCAAAATCCACGAAAAGAGTGTTAGCAAACTGCTACCAGAAGGGAAACGTGAAGCTCTCTATGATGAATTCACACATGAGAAGGAGTCTCTCAGAAAGCTTCTTTCTAGCTCTTATCTGAGGATATATCCTCTTTCGCCATAGGCCTCAAAGCGCTCCGAAATATCACTTTGCAGATTCCACGAAAACACTGTCAGCAAACTGCCCCATGAAGACTAAGCTGGAGCTCTGTGAGATGAATTCACATAGCACAAAGAAGTTTCTCACAAAGCTTCTTTCACGTTTTTCATTGAGGATCTTTCCTTTTCAGCGTAGACCTCAATGCCACACAAACTAGCCTTTCTCAGTTTCCTCAAAGACAGTGTTAATCGACTGCTCCTTGAAATGTCACTGTAACTCTGGGAGATGAATTCACACATCTCAGAGAAGTTTCTAAGAAAGCTTCTTTCTAGTTTTTATCTCATGATATTTCCTTTGACACCGTAAGCTTCACTGCGCTGAGATGTATCCCGTTGCAGGTAACAAGAAAACTGTGTTAGCAACCTGATGACTGAAGGGAATAGTGTAACTCTGTGAGTTGCATTCACACATGGCAATGCAGTTTCTCACAACCCTTCCTTCCAGTTTTTGTCTGAGGAGATTTCCTTTTTCACCCTAGGCCACAGTGAGCCCCCAAATATCACTTTCCAGAATCCACGAAAACAGTGTTAACAAACTGCTACCAGAAGGAAAACGTGAAGCTCTCTATGATGAAGTCACACATCAGAAAGGAATTTCTCACAAAGCTTCTTTCTAGCTCTTATCTCAGGAGAATTCCTTTTTCACCATAGGCCTCAATGCGCTCCCAAATATCACTTTGCAGATTCCACGAAAACACTGTCAGCAAACTGCTTCATGAAGACTAAGTTGTAACTCTGTGAGATGAATTCACTTCTCACAGAGAAGTTTCTCAGAAAGCTACTTTCTAGTTTTTCTCTGAGGATATCTCCTTTGTGACCGTAAGCTTCGTTGCACTGTGAAATATCCCAATGCAGATTTCCAGAAAACAGGGTTAGCGAACGGAACCATGAAGAGGAGAGGGACACTCTGTGAGTTGCATTCACGTGTCACAATGCAGTTTCTCAGAGGGCTTCTTTCCTGGTTTGCTCTGAGGTTATTTCCTTTGTCACCATAGCCCTCTCCGGGCTCCCAAATATCACTTTGCAAACTCCAGCAGAAGTGTCTTAGCGAACGGCTTCATGAGGAGAAAGGTGTAAGTGTGTGAGATGAATTCACAGGTCACAGAGAAGTTTCTCAGAAAGCTTCTTTCTCATTTGTATCGGCGGAGATTCCTTTGGCCCTAGAGTCTTCCAAGGGATCCGAAATATCAGTTCTCCGATTCCACAAAAACGGGGCCAGCCAAGAGCTCCACGAAGTACTGCTGGAACTCAGTGAGTTGAATTCCACAGCACAAAGCCGATTCTCAGAAAGCGGCTTGCTGTTGGAACCGAGGTTATTTGTGGTCTCGGAGCGCCACCGTGTGTCCTTTGCAGATTCTGCGAAAACACTCTTAGCAAGCTTCTCAATGAAAACCATGAGGAAACTCTGTGAGCTGAATTCACCCACAACCAAGAAGTTTCTGAGAAGGCTTCTCTGCAGATTTGTCTGAGGCTATTTCATGATTCAGCATGGGATTCCACGATATCCAGGAGGTCACTTCTGAGATTCCAGAAAATCAGTGCTAGCACACTCCTTCATGAAAGAGTGGTGTAACACTATGGAATGAAATCAGGCATCACAAAGCAGTTTCTCAGGAACCTTCATTCTGGGTTTTCTCGGAGGATATTTCCGTTGTCCTTAGAGACTTCAAAGGTATAGGAAGTGTCAGTTCTCAGAATCCACAAAGACAGTGCTAGCAAACGGCTGGGGACATAGTAGTGTAACTCTGTGAGATGAAGTGACAGATCAGAAAGCAATCTCTCAGAAAGCTTCTTTCACGTTTTCATCTGAGGAGATTTCCTTTCTCATCACAGGCTGCATAGCCCTAAGAAGTATCCCATGGTAGATTTCAAAAAACCTGTTAGCAAACGACCACTGAAAAAAAAGTGAACTGTGTGAGCTGCATTCACACATGGCAATGCAGTTTCTCAGAACGCTTCCTTCCAGTTTTTGTCTGAGGCATATTGCCTTTTACACCATAGGCCACAGTGAACGCCCAAATATCCCTTTCCAGAATCCACGAAAAGAGAGTGTTAGCAAACTGCTACCAGAAGGGTAATGTGAAGCTCTCTATGATGAATTCACACATCAGAAGCAGTCTCTCAGGAAGCTTCTTTCTAACTCTTATCTGAGGATATTTCCTTTTTCACCATAGACCTGAATGCACTGCCAAATATCACTTTGCAGATTCCACGAAAACACTGTCAGCAAACTGCCCCATGAAGACTAAGTTGTAACTCTGTGAGATGAATTCACATAGCACAAAGAATTTCTCAGAAAGTTTCTTTCACGGTTTTTCATTGAGGATATTTTTTATCAGCGTAGGCCCAATGGCACACAAAAAGGCCCTTCTCAGTTTCCTCAAGACAGTGTTAAACGACTGCTCCTTGAAATGTCACTGTAGGGGCGGAGCAAGATGGCCGAATAGGAACAGCTCCAGTCTCCAACTCCCAGCGCGAGCGACACAGAAGACCGGTGATTTCTGCATTTTCAACTGAGGTACTGGGGTCATCTCTCTAGGGAGTGCCGGACATCGGTGCTGGTCAGCTGCTGCAGCCTGACCAGCGTGAGCTGAAGCAGGGCGAGGCATCGCCTCACCTGGAAGCGCAAGGGGGAAGGAAATCCCTTTTCCTAGCCAGGGAACTGAGACACACAACACCTGGAAAATCGGGTAACTCCCACCCCAATACTGCGCTTTAAGGAAACAGGCACACCAGGAGAATATATCCCACACCTGGCCGGGGGTCCCACGCCCACGGAGCCTCCCTCACTGCTAACACAGCCGTCTGCGGCGATCTATCCGCAAGGCAGCAGCGAGGCTGGGGGAGGGGCGCCCGCCATTGCTGAGGCTTAAGTAGGTAAACAAAGCCGCTGGGAAGCTCGAACTGGGTGGAGCTCACAGCAGCTCAAGGAAGCCTGCCTGTCTCTGTAGACTCTACCTCTGCGGACAGCGCACAGCTGCAGTCCATTAGGGAAAGAGCGGGGCCGCTGCAGACCCGAACGACTCTGTCTGACAGCTTTGGGGAGAGCCGTGGATCTCCTAACGCGGAGGTTGAGATCTGAGAACGGACAGACTGCCTGCTCAGGTGGGTCCCTGACCCCTGAGTAGCCTAGCTGGAGACATCCCCCACTAGGGGCAGTCTGACACCCCACACCTCACAGGGTGGATCACCCCTGAGAGGAAACTTCCAAAGAAAGAATCAGACAGGTACACTCGCTGTTCAGCAATATTCTATCTTCGGCAACCTCTGCTGCTGATACCCAGGCAAACAGGGTCTGGAGTGGACCTCAAGCAATCTCCAACAGACACCAAGACAGTCCTTCTGACTGTCAGACGGAAAACTATCAAACAGGAAGGACACCTATACCAAAACCCCATCAGTACGTCACCATCATCAAAGTCCAGAGACAGATAAAACCACAAAGATGGGGAAGAAGCAGGGCAGAAAAGCTGGAAATTCAAAAAAGAGCGCATCTCCCCCTGCAAAGGAGCGCAGCCCATCGCCAGCAACGGATCAAAGCTGGTCAGAGAATGACTTTGACGAGATGAGAGAAGAAGGCTTCAGTCCATCAAACTTCTCAGAGCTAAAGGAGGAATTACGTACCCAGCGCAAAGAAACTAAAAATCTTGAAAAAAAAGTGGAAGAATTGACAGCTAGACTAATTAATGCAGAGAAGATCATAAACGAATGACAGAGATGAAAACCATGACACGAGATACGTGACAAATGCACAAGCTTCAGTAACCGACTCGATCAACTGGAAGAAAGAGTATCAGCGATTGAGGATCAAATGAATGAAATGAAGCGAGAAGAGAAACCAAAAGAAAAAAGAAGAAAAGAAATGAACAAAGCCTGCAAGAAGTATGGGATTATGTAAAAGACCAATCTACGTCTGATTGGGGTGCCTGAAAGTGAGGGGGAAAATGGAACCAAGTTGGAAAACACTCTTCAGGATATCATCCAGGAGAACTTCCCCAACCTAGTAGGGCAGGCCAACATTCAAATTCAGGAAATACAGAGAACGCCACAAAGATACTCCTCCAGAAGAGCAACTCCAAGACACATAATTGCCAGATTCACCAAAGTTGAAATGAAGGAAAAAATCTTAAGGGCAGCCAGAGAGAAGGTCGGGTTACCCACAAAGGGAAGCCCATCAGATAACAGCAGACCTCTCGGCAGAAACTCTACAAGCCAGAAGAGAGTGGGGGCCAATATTCAACGTTCTTAAAGAAAAGAATTTTCACCCAGAATTTCATATCCAGCCAAACTAATTTCATCAGTGAAGGAGAAATAAAATCCTTTACAGATAAGCAATGCTTAGAGATTTTGTCACCACCAGGCCTGCCTTACAAGAGACCCTGAAGGAAGCCCTAAACATGGAAAGGAACAACCGGTACCAGCCATTGCAAAAACATGCCAAAATGTAAAGACCATCGAGGCTAGGAAGAAACTGCATCAACTAACGAGCAAAATAACCAGTTAATATCATAATGACAGGATCAAGTTCACACATAACAATATTAACCTTAAATGTCAATGGACTAAATGCTCCAATTAAAAGACACAGACTGGCAAACTGGATAAGAGTCAAGACCCATCAGTCTGCTGTATTCAGGAGACCCATCTCACATGCAGAGACATACATAGGCTCAAAATAAAGGGATGGAGGAAGATCTACCAAGCAAATGGAGAACAAAAAAAAGCAGGGGTTGCAATCCTAGTCTCTGATAAAACAGACTTTAAACCATCAAAGATCAAAAGAGACAAAGAAGGCCATTACATAATGGTAAAGGGATCAATTCAACAGGAAGAGCTAACTCTCCTAAATATATATGCACCCAATACAGGAGCACCCAGATTCATAAAGCAAGTCCTTAGAGACCTACAAAGAGACTTAGACTCCCATACATAATAATGGGAGACTTCAACACTCCACTGTCAACATTAGACAGATCAACGAGACAGAAAGTTAACAAGGATATCCAGGAATTGAACTCATCTCTGCACCAAGCGGACCTAATAGACATCTATAGAACTCTCCACCCCAAATCAACAGAATATACATTCTTCTCAGCACCACATCGCACTTATTCCAAATTGACCACATAATTGGAAGTAAAGCACTCCTCAGCAAATGTAAAAGACAGAAATGAATTATAACAAACTGTCTCTCAGACCACAGTGCAATCAAACTAGAACTCAGGACTAAGAAACTCAATCAAAACCGCTCAACTACATGGAAACTGAACAACCTGCTCCTGAATGACTACTGGGTACATAACGAAATGAAAGCAGAAATAAAGATGTTCTTTGAAACCAATGAGAACAAAGATACAACATACCAGAATCTCTGGGACACATTTAAAGCAGTGTGTAGAGGGAAATTTATAGCACTAAATGCCCACAAGAGAAAGCAGGAAAGATCTAAAATTGACACTCTAACATCACAATTAAAAGAACTAGAGAGGCAAGAGCAAACACATTCAAAAGCTAGCAGAAGGCAAGAAATAACTAAGATCAGAGCAGAACTGAAGGAGATAGAGACAAAACCCTCCAAAAAATCAATGAATCCAGGAGTTGGTTTTTGAAAAGATCAACAAAATTGACAGACCGCTAGCTAGACTAATAAAGAAGAAAAGAGAGAAGAATCAAATAGACGCAATAAAAAATGATAAAGGGGATATCACCACCGACCCCACAGAAATACAAACAACCATCAGAGAATACTATAAATGCCTCTACGCAAATCAACTAGAAAATCTAGAAGAAATGGATAATTTCCTGGACACTTACACTCTCCCAAGACTAAACCAGGAAGAAGTTGAATCCCTGAATAGACCAATAGCAGCTCTGAAATTGAGGCAACAATTAATAGCCTACCCACCAAAAAAGTCCAGGACCAGATGGATTCACAGCTGAATTCTACCAGAGGTACAAGGAGGAGCTGGTACCATTCCTTCTGAAACTATTCAATCAATAGAAAAAGAGGGAATCCTCCCTAACTCATTTTGAGGCCAACATCATCCTGATACCAAAGCCTGGCAGAGACACAACAAAAAAAGAGATTTTAGACCAATATCCCTGATGAACATCGATGCAAAAATCCTCAATAAAATACTGGCAAACCGGATTCAGCAGCACATCAAAAAGCTTATCCACCATGATCAAGTGGGCTTCATCCCTGGGATGCAAGGCTGGTTCAACATTCGCAAATCAATAAACGTAATCCAGCATATAAACAGAACCAAAGACAAGAACCACATGATTATCTCAATAGATGCAGAAAAGGCTTTTGACAAAATTCAACAGCCCTTTATGCTAAAAACGCTCAATAATTTGGTATTGATGGAACGTACCTCAAAATAATAAGAGCTATTTATGACAAACCCACAGCTAATATCATACTGAATGGGCAAAAACTGGAAAAATTCCCTTTGAAAACTGGCACAAGACAGGGATGCCCTCTCTCACCACTCCTATTCAACATAGTGTTGGAAGTTCTGGCTAGGGCAATCAGGCAAGAGAAAGAAATCAAGGGTATCCAGTTAGGAAAAGAAGAAGTCAAATTGTCCCTGTTGCAGATGACATGATTGTATATTTAGAAAACCCCATCGTCTCAGCCCAAAATCTCCTTAAGCTGATAAGCAACTTCAGCAAAGTCTCAGGATACAAAATTAATGTGCAAAAATCACAAGCATTCTTATACACCAGTAACAGACAAGCAGAGAGCCAAATCAGGAATGAACTTCCATTCACAATTGCTTCAAAGAGAATAAATACCTAGGAATCCAGCTTACAAGGGATGTAAAGGACCTCTTCAAGGAGAACTACAAACCACTGCTCAGTGAAATCAAAGAGGACACAAACAAATGGAAGAACATACCATGCTCATGGATAGGAAGAATCAATATCGTGAAAATGGCCATACTGCCCAAGGTGATTTATAGATTCAATGCCATCCCCATCAAGCTACCAATGACTTTCTTCACAGAATTGGAAAAAACTGCTTTAAAGTTCATATGGAACAAAAAGAGCCCGCATTGCCAAGACAATCCTAAGTCAAAAGGACAAAGCTGGAGGCGTCACGCTACCTGACTTCAAACTATACTACAAGGCTACAGTAACCAAAACAGCATGGTACTGGTACCACAACAGAGATATAGACCAATGGAACAGAACAGAGTCCTCAGAAATAATACCACACATCTACAGCCATCTGATCTTTGACAAACCTGAGAGAAACAAGAAATGGGGAAAGGATTCCCTATTTAATAAATGGTGCTGGGAAAATTGGCTAGCCATAAGTAGAAAGCTGAAACTGGATCCTTTCCTTACCCCTTATACGAAAAATTCATTCAAGATGGATTAGAGACTTAAATGTTAGACCTAATACCATAAAAACCCTAGAAGAAAATCTAGGTAGTACCATTCAGGACATAGGCATGGGCAAGGACTTCATGTCTAAAACACCAAAAGCAACGGCAGCAAAAGCAAAATTGACACATGGGATCTAATTAAACTAAAGAGCTTTTGCACAGCAAAAGAAACTACCATCAGAGTGAACAGGCAACCTACAGAATGGGAAAAAATTTTTGCAACCTACTCATCTGACAAAGGGCTAATATCCAGAATCTACAAAGAACTCAAACAAATATACAAGAAAAAAACAAACAACCCCATCAAAAAGTGGGGAAAGGATATGAACAGACATTTCTCAAAAGAAGACATCCATACAGCCAACAGACACATGAAAAAATGCTCATCATCACTCGCCATCAGAGAAATGCAAATCAAAACCACAATGAGATACCATCTCACACCAGTTAGAATGGCAATCATTAAGAAGTCAGGAACAACAGGTGTTGGAGAGGATGTGGAGAAATAGGAACACTTTTACACTGTTGGTGGGATTGTAAACTAGTTCAACCATTATGGAAAACAGTATGGCGATTCCTCAAGGATCTAGAACTAGATGTACCATATGACCCAGCCATCCCACTACTGGTATATACCCAAAGGATTATAAATTACTCTACTACAAGACACATGCACACGTATGTTTATTGCGGCACTATTCACAATAGCAAAGACTTGGAATCAACCCAAATGTCCATCTGTGACAGACTGGATTAAGAAAATGTGGCACATATACACCATGGAATACTATGCAGCCATCAAAAAGGATGAGTTGCATCCTTTGTAGGGACATGGATGCAGCTGGAAACCATCATTCTTAGCAAACTATCACAAGAAGAGAAAACCAAACACCGCATGTTCTCACTCATAGGTGGGAACTGAACAATGAGATCACTTGGACTCGGAAGGGGAACATCACACACTGGGGCCTATCATGGGGAGGGGGGAGGAGGGAGGGATTGCATTGGGGAGTTATACATGATATAAACGTCATGCACATGTACCCTAGAACTTAAAGTATAATAAAAAAAAAAAAGAAAAAAAAAAAAGAAATGTCACTGAACTCTGGGAGATGAATTCACACATCTCTAGAAGTTCTAGAAAGCTTCTTCTAGTTTTTCTCTCATGATATTTCTGTTGACCCCTAAAGCTTCATTGCGCTGAAGTATCCCGTTACAGATTACACGAAAACTGTGTTAGCAAACTGATGCTGAAAGAATAGTGAAACTCTAGAGTTGCAATGACACATGCAATGCAGTTTCACACAACCCTTCTTCCAGTTTTTGTCTGAGGATATTGCTTTTACACTGTATGCCCAGTGAACTCCCAAATATCACTTTCCAATCCACGAAAAGAATGTTAGCAACTACTACAAGAAGGGAAACGTAAAGCTCTCTATGATGAATTCACACATCAGAAAGAAGTCTGTCAGGAAGCTTCTTTCCAGCTATTTTCTGAGGATATTTCCTTTTTCACCATAGGCCTCAATGCGCTCCCAAATACACTTTGCAGGTTCCACGGAAACACTGTCAGCAAACTGCTTCATGAAGACTAAGTTGTAGCTCTGTGAGATGAATTCACATAGCACAAAAAAGTTTCTCACAAAGCTCTTTTCACGTTTTTCATTGAAGATATTTCTTTTATCAGCGTAGCCCTCAATGAGACCAAAACTAGCAATTCTCGCTTTCCTCAAAGACAGTGTTAATCGACTGCTCCTTGAAATGTGAGTGTAACTCTGTCAGATGAATTCAGACATCACAGAGAAGTTTCTAAGAAAGCTTCGTTCTAGTTTTTATCTCAGGAATTCTCCATTGACACCGTGAGCTTCATTGCACTAAGATGTATCCCGTGGCAAATTTCAAGAAAACTGAGTTAGCAAACTGATGACTGAGGAGAAAAGTGTAACTCTGTGAGTTGCATTCACACATGGCAATGCAGTTTCTCACAGCCCTTCCTTCCAGTTTTTGTCTGAGGAGATTTCCTTTTTCACCCTAGGCCACAGTGAGCTCCCAAATATCACTTTCCAGAATCCACGAAAAGAGTGTTAGCAAACTGCTACCAGAAGGGAAACGTGAAGCTCTCTATGATGAATTCACACATCAGAAAGCAGTCTCTCAGGAAGCTTCTTTCTAGCTATTATCTGAGGATATTTCCTTTTCACCATAGACCTCAATGCGCTCCCAAATATCACTTTGCAGATTCCACGAAAACACTGTCAGCAAACTGCTTCATGAAGACTAAGTTGTAACTCTGTGAGATGAATTCACTTCTCACAGAGAAGTTTCTCATAAAGCTACTTTCTAGTTTTTCTCTGAGGATATCTCCTTTGTGACCGTAATCTTCATTGCACTGTGAAATATCTCAATGCAGATTTCAAGAAAACAAGGTTAGCGAAGGGATCCATGAAGAGGAAAGGGTCACTCTGTGAGTTGCATTCACGCGTCACAATGCAGTTACTCAGAACGCTTCCTTCCTGTTTTTCTCTGAGGATATTCCTTTTTCACCATAGCCCTCACTGGGCTCCCAAATATCACTTAGCAAATTCCACGAAAACACTGTCAGCAAACTGCCCCATGAAGACTAACTTGAAACTCTGTGAGATGAATTCACATAGAACAAAGAAATTCTCACAAAGATTCTTTCACGTTTTTCATTGAGGATATTTCCTTCATCAGCACGTCCTCAATGCCACACAAACTAGCCTTTATTAGTTTCCTAAAAGACAGTGTAAATCAACTACTCCTTGAAATGTAACTGTAACTCTGGGAGATGAATTCACACATCTCAGAGAAGTTTCTAAGTAAGCTCCTTTCTAGTTTTTATCTCATGATATTTCCTTTGACACCATAAGCTTCATTGCGCTGAGATGTATCCCATTGCAGATTACAAGAAAATTGTAATCTGATGACTGAGGAGAATACTGAAACTCTGTGAGTTGCATTGACACATGGCAATGCAGTTTCTCACAACCCTTACTTCTACTTTTTGTCTGAGGTTATTTCTTGTTCACCATAGGCCACAGTGAGCTCCCAAATACACTTTCCAGAATACACGAAAAGAATGTTAGCGAACTGGTACCAGAAGGGAAAAGTGAAGCTCTCTAAGAAGTAGTACACATTCGTAAGTAATTTCTGACAAGCTTCTTTCTAGCTCTTATCTGAGGATATTTCCTTTTTCACCATAGAACTCACAGGGCTCTCAAATATCACTTTACGAACTCCAGCAGAAGTGTCTTAGCGAACGGCTTCATGAGGAGATGGGTAAGTCTGTGAGATGAATTCACAGGTCACAAAGAAGTTTCTCAGAAAGCTTCTTTCTCAATTGTATCGGCGGAGATTTCCTTTGGCCCTAGAGTCTTCCAAGGGATCCGAAATATCAGTTCTCCGATTCCACAAAAACGGGGCTAGCCAAGGGCTGCACGAAATACTGCTGGAACTCAGTGAGTTGAATTCCCACAGCACAAAGCCGATTCTCAGAAAGCGGCTGGCTGTTGGAGCTGAGGTTATTTGTGGTCTCGGAGCGCCACCGTGTGTCCTGTTGCAGATACTGCGACAACACTCTTAGCAAGCTTCTCAATGAAAACCATGAGGAAACTCTGTGAGCTGAATTCACCCACAACCAAGAAGTTTCTGAGAAGGCTTCTCTGCAGATTTGTCTGAGGCTATTTCATGATTCAGCATGGGATTCCACGATATCCAGGAGGTCACTTCTGAGATTCCAGAAAATCAATGCTAGCACACTCTCCATGAAAGAGTGGTGTAACACTGTGGAATCGATTCAGGCATCACAAAGCAGTTTCTCAGAAAGCTTCATTCGGGGTTTTCTCGGAGGATATTTCTTTGGCATTAGACGCTTCAAAGCTATAGGATATATCAGTTCTCAGAATCCACAAAGACCGTGCTAGCAAATGGTTGCAGGACATAGTAGTGTAACTCTGTGAGATGAAGTGACACGTCAGAAAGCAATCTCTCACAAAGCTTCTTTCACGTTTTCATCTGAGGAGACTTTCTTTCTTACCACAAGCTACATAGCCCTAAGATGTATGCCATGCTAGATTTCAAGAAAACAGTGTTAGCAAACTGATCACTGAAAAGAAAAGTGGAACTCTGGAGTGCATTCACACATGGCAATGCAGTTTCTCAGAACGCTTCCTTCCCGTTTTTGTCTATGATATACTGCCTTTTCCACCATAGGCCACAGTGAACTCCCAAAGATCACTTTCCAAAATCCACGAAAAGAGTGTTAGCAAACTGCTACCAGAAGGGAAACGTGAAGCTCTCTATGATGAATTCACACATGAGAAGGAGTCTCTCAGAAAGCTTCTTTCTAGCTCTTATCTGAGGATATATCCTCTTTCCCCATAGGCCTCAATGCGCTCCGAAATATCACTTTGCAGATTCCACGAAAACACTGTCAGCAAACTGCCCCATGAAGACTAAGCTGGAGCTCTGTGAGATGAATTCACATAGCACAAAGAAGTTTCTCACAAAGCTTCTTTCACGTTTTTCATTGAGGATCTTGCCTTTATCAGCGTAGGCCTCAATGCCACACAAACTAGCCTTTCTCAGTTTCCTCAAAGACAGTGTTAATCGACTGCTCCTTGAAATGTCACTGTAACTCTGGGAGATGAATTCACACATCTCAGAGAAGTTTCTAAGAAAGCTTCTTTCTACTTTTTATCTCATGATATTTCCTTTGACACCGTTAGCTTCACTGCGCTGAGATGTATCCCGTTGCAGAGAACAAGAAAACTGTGTTAGCAACCTGATGACTGAAGGGAATAGTGTAACTCTGTGAGTTGCATTCACACATGGCAATGCAGTTTCTCACAACCCTTCCTTCCAGTTTTTGTCTGAGGAGATTTCCTTTTTCACCCTAGGCCACAGTGAGCCCCCAAATATCACTTTCCAGAATCCACGAAAAGAGTGTTAGCAAACTGCTCCCAGAAGGGAAACGTGAAGCTCTCTATGATGAAGTCACACATCAGAAAGGAATTTCTCACAAAGCTTCTTTCTAGCTCTTATCTCAGGAGAATTCCTTTTTCACCATAGGCCTCAATGCGCTCCCAATATCACTTTGCAGATTCCACGAAAACACTGTCAGCAAACTGCTTCATGAAGACTAAGTTGTAACTCTGTGAGATGAATTCACTTCTCACAGAGAAGTTTCTCAGAAAGCTACTTTCTAGTTTTTCTCTGAGGATATCTCCTTTGTGACCGGAAGCTTCATTGCACTGTGAAATATCCCAATGCAGATTTCCAGAAAACAGGGTTAGCGAACGGATCCATGAAGAGGAAAGGGTCACTCTGTGAGTTGCATTCACGTGTCACAATGCAGTTTCTCAGAAGGCTTCTTTCCTGTTTTGCTCTGAGGATATTTCCTTTGTCACCATAGCCCTCTCTGGGCTCCCAAATATCACTTTGCAAACTCCAGCAGAAGTGTCTTAGCGAACGGCTTCATGAGGAGAAAGGTGTAAGTGTGTGAGATGATTCACAGGTCACAGAGAAGTTTCTCAGAAAGCTTCTTTCTCATTTGTATCGGCGGAGATTTCCTTTGGCCCTAGAGTCTTCCAAGGGATCCGAAATATCAGTTCTCCGATTCCACAAAAACGGGGCTAGCCAAGGGCTGCACGAAATACTGCTGGAACTCAGTGAGTTGAATTCCCACAGCACAAAGTCGAGTCTCAGAAAACGGCTTGCTGTTGGAGCTGAGGTTATTTGTGGTCTCGGAGCGCCACCGTGTGTCCTTTTGCAGATTCTGCGAAAACACTCTTAGCAAGCTTCTCAATGAAAACCATGAGGAAACTCTGTGAGCTGAATTCACCCCAACCAAGAAGTTTCTGAGAAGGCTTCTCTGCAGATTTGTCTGAGGCTATTTCATGATTCAGCATGGGATTCCACGATATCCAGGAGGTCACTTCTGAGATTCCAGAAAATCGGTGTTAGCAAACTCCTCCATGAAAGACTGGTGTCACACTGTGGAATCGATTCAGGCATCACAAAGCAGTTTCTCAGAAACCTTCTATCGAGGTTTTCTCGGAGGATATTTCCTTTGTCCTTAGACCCTTCAAAGCTATAATTCTCAGAATCCACCAAGACAGTGCTAGCAAACGGTTGCAGGACATAGCAGTGTAACTCTGTGAGATGAAGTGACAGATCAGAAAGCAATCTCTCAGAAAGCTTCTTTCACGTTTTCATCTGAGGAGATTTCCTTTCTCACCACAGGCTGCATAGCCCTAAGATGTATGCCATCCTAGATTTCAAGACAACAGTGTTAGCAAACTGATCACTGAAAAGAAAAGTGGAACTCTGTGAGTTGCATTCACACATGGTAATGCAGTTTCTCAGAACGCTTCCTTCCCGTTTTTGTCTGAGGATACTGCCTTTTCCACCATAGGCCACAGTGAACTCCCAAATAGCACTTTCCAAAATCCACGAAAAGAGTGTCAGCAAACTGCTACCAGAAGGGAAACGTGAAGCTCTCTATGATGAATTCACACATCAGAAGGGGTCTCTCAGAAAGCTTCTTCTAGCTCTTATCTGAGGATATATCCTCTTTCACCATAGGCCTCAATGCGCTCCGAAATATCACTTTGCAGATTCCACGAAAACACTGTCAGCAATCTGCCCCATGAAGATTAAGCTGGAGCTCTGTGAGATGAATTCACATAGCACAAAGAAGTTTCTCACAGAGCTTCTTCCACGTTTTTCATTGAGGATATTTCCTTTATCAGCGTAGGCCTCAATGCCACACAAACTAGCCTTTCTCAGTTTCCTCAAAGACAGTGTTAATCGACTGCTCCTTGAAATGTCACTGTAACTCTGGGAGATGAATTCACACATCTCAGAGAAGTTTCTAAGAAAGCTTCTTTCTAGTTTTTATCTCATGATATTTCCTTTGACACCGTAAGCTTCACTGCGCTGAGATGTATCCCGTTGCAGAGAACAAGAAAACTGTGTTAGCAACCTGATGACTGAAGGGAATAGTGTAACTCTGTGAGTTGCATTCACACATGGCAATGCAGTTTCTCACAACCCTTCCTTCCAGTTTTTGTCTGAGGAGATTTCCTTTTTCACCCTAGGCCACAGTGAGCCCCCAAATATCACTTTCCAGAATCCACGAAAAGAGTGTTAGCAAACTGCTACCAGAAGGGAAACGTGAAGCTCTCTATGATGAAGTCACACATCAGAAAGGAATTTCTCACAAAGCTTCTCTCTAGCTCTTATGTCAGGAGAATTCCTTTTTCACCATAGGCCTCAATGCGCTCCCAAATATCACTTTGCAGATTCCACGAAAACACTGTCAGCAAACTGCTTCATGAAGACTAAGTTGTAACTCGTGAGATGAATTCACTTCTCACAGAGAAGTTTCTCAAAAGCTACTTTCTAGTTTTTCTCTGAGGATATCTCCTTTGTGACCGTAAGCTTCGTTGCACTGTGAAATATCCCAATGCAGATTTCCAGAAAACAGGGTTAGCGAACGGATCCATGAAGAGGAAAGGGTCACTCTGTGAGTTGCATTCACGTGTCACAATGCAGTTTCTCAGAAGGCTTCTTTCCTGTTTTGCTCTGAGGATATTTAATTTGTCACCATAGCCCTCTCCGGGCTCCCAAATATCACGTTGCAAACTCCAGCAGAAGTGTCTTAGCGAACGGCTTCATGAGGAGAAAGGTGTAAGTGTGTGAGGTGAATTCACAGGTCACAGAGAAGTTTCTCAGAAAGCTTCTTTCTCATTTGTATCGGCGGAGATTTCCTTTGGCCCTAGAGTCTTCCAAGGGATCCGAAATATCAGTTCTCCGATTCCACAAAAACGGGGCCAGCCAAGAGCTCCACGAAATACTGCTGGAACTCAGTGAGTTGAATTCCCACAGCACAAAGCCGATTCTCAGAAAGCGGCTTGCTGTTGGAACCGAGGTTATTTGTGGTCTCGGAGCGCCACCGTGTGTCCTTTTGCAGATTCTGCGAAAACACTCTTAGCAAGCTTCTCAATGAAAACCATGAGGAAACTCTGTGAGCTGAATTCACCCACAACCAAGAAGTTTCTGAGAAGGCTTCTCTGCAGATTTGTCTGAGGCTATTCATGATTCAGCATGGGATTCCACGATATCCAGGAGGTCACTTCTGAGATTCCAGAAAATCGGTGTTAGCAAACTCCTCCATGAAAGACTGGTGTCACACTGTGGAATCGATTCAGGCATCACAAAGCAGTTCTCAGAAACTTCTTCGGGTTTTCTCGGAAGATATTTCCTTTGTCCTTAGACCCTTCAAAGCTATAATTCTCAGAATCCACCAAGACAGTGCTAGCAACGGTTGCAGGACATAGTAGTGTAACTCTGTGAGATGAAGTGACAGATCAGAAAGCCATCTCTCAGAAAGCTTCTTTCACGTTTTCATCGGAGGAGATTTCCTTCCTCACCACAGGCTGCATAGCCCTAAGATGTATGCCATGCTAGATTTCAAGAAAACAGTGTTAGCAAACTGATCACTGAAAAGAAAAGTGGAACTCTGTGAGTTGCATTCACACATGGCAATGCAGTTTCTCAGAACGCTTCCTTCCCGTTTTTGTCTGAGGATACTGCCTTTTCCACCATAGGCCACAGTGAACTCCCAAAGATCACTTTCCAAAATCCACGAAAAGAGTGTTAGCAAACTGCTACCAGAAGGGAAACGTGAAGCTCTCTATGATGAATTCACACATGAGAAGGAGTCTCTCAGAAAGCTTCTTTCTAGCTTATCTGAGGATATATCCTCTTTCCCATAGGCCTCAATGCGCTCCGAAATATCACTTTGCAGATTCCACGAAAACACTGTCAGCAAACTGCCCATGAAGATTAAGGAGCTCTGTGAGATGAATTCACATAGCACAAAGAAGTTTCTCACAAAGCTTCTTTCACGTTTTTCATTGAGGATATTTCCTTATCAGCGTAGGCCTCAATGCCACACAAACTAGCCTTTCTCAGTTTCCTCAAAGACAGTGTTAATCGACTGCTCCTTGAAATGTCACTGTAACTCTGGGAGATGAATTCACACATCTCAGAGAAGTTTCCAAGAAAGCTTCTTTCTAGTTTTTATCTCATGTTATTTCTTTGACACCGGAACCTTAACTGCGCTGAGATGGATCCCGTTGCAGAGAACAAGAAAACTGTGTTAGCAACCTGATGACTGAAGGGAATAGTGTAACTCTGTGAGTTGCATTCACACATGGCAATGCAGTGTCTCACACCCTCCTTCCACTTTTGTCTGAGGAGATTTCCTTTTTCACCTAGGCCACAGTGAGCCCCCAAATATCACTTTCCAGAATCCACGAAAAGAGTGTTAGCAAACTGCTCCCAGAAGGGAAACGTGAAGCTCTCTATGATGAAGTCACACATCAGAAAGGAATTTCTCACAAAGCTTCTTTCTAGCTCTTATCTCAGGAGAATCCTTTTTCACCATAGGCCTCAATGCGCTCCCAAATATCTTTGCAGATTCCACGAAAACACTGTCAGCAAACTGCTTCATGAAGACTAAGTTGTAACT